>NW_017308743.1:46713-89465 GCF_000935625.1 Nanorana parkeri | reverse complement strand
AGCCCTATATATATATTTTATATATATCTATCTATATCTATCTATATATAGATAGATATATATACATATATACATATATACACACACACATACATACAGTATATATTAGACCTTCTGTATAACTTATATCAGTGTAGCCTCAAGCAATGGAACTGGAACCCTGTCTATGTCTAGGTGTTTGAGAGGCTTACCATGTAGAAATGAGAAACCCAGATTAGGGCCAAACATAGGCTTGACCTTGTAGGTCTCCTAACCTCAGCAACATCTCTGATCAGACAGGTATCTTTGCCCTAATTGCTGGAGCAAAACAAAAAAAGTCACTCAATCACCCCCATATCCAGGTTCTCAATGCTATTTAGGTAAAACTTATGGCTTTACAGCTTCTCCCATTCCAACTGGTGGAGTCTGCTCCTTCTTTGACTTTGTGGCTTGTGTTGCACCGCAGTGACAGGTACCTAGCTGCCATTTTTGCACCCACCAGGCCACCCATGTCCTCCACCAGCCAGTGGAACGCAATGTCTTCATGTTGCTGTATTGTGTGGTGAAACACAGGCTCCACATGACCACAGGCATGTGATAATGCAAGCATGGGCAGGGACATAACATCTAATTTACGTCCCACTGAGTAAACTTGTGGTGGCTGGAAATGATGCAGGATAGTGCACACTGTTGGAGATGGTGGTGCCACCCTATATCCTGCACATTGGTGATAGTGACAGCTCCGTCATCTCTACCCCTTCCTCCTCCATAGCCTCATCAAAACCACCAGGCCCCCAAAGTGACCAAGAGCCCATGCAATGGCCCAGACAAAATGCTTATATGCTGTTTTGCAGATGGTATATCTGGAAGACAGGAGCATCAATGTGCCAGAGATTCTGTCAGCTCTTCAGGGCTAGGTTAAGGTTGAGTGGAACAATGGTACCAACCTGCTATCTACCTTTATGAAGACTGCAGAAATGTCACAAGGACACATTCCTTGTCCTTGTGCTACATGTCCAGACTGTGGTGGTTCAGCGTTTCCAAGTTAAGAACCCTGGCTTCCAGGATGCTTCCTGGAGCATACACTGCATGGTGTAATAGACCAGGTACTGGAGACACTTAAGCAGGAAGAAGAAGACAACTTACAGCTGTCTCATAGCCAGAAGGATCCTTTTAAAACTGACCATCCCTGTGAGGCAGACACATCAGTAGCCAAATGGGGTTAGAGGAAGAAGGGTTGGGGTGCTGATAGTGAGGAGGAGGAGGAGGAGGACACAAGGCAGGTTTCCACTGGTATGGTTTGTTCCTTCAAAACCCCTGGAGTTATATATAGGTGATTGGAGATCGTTGAGGACACTGTTGTCCTCAGCAACACCAAGCACAGGGGGTCTTCTGCTGCAGGCATAAATTCTTGAGATACTGGAATACCTGTGCAAGGACCCCAGGAAAGGGACCATTTCCTGGGATCCAAAGGGGAAACAGTTTTTTTTCTGCCATTCCAGAGGGAGCACCAATATAATATGATCTTGGATTACCTGGGGTCCTGTGCGGTAATCAAGGACCCCATGGACTTTTAGGTGTCCAGCCTAGACCAAGGGTTCAGAGCTTGCCACAATGATTACAGCAGCTGATGCCAATGAATACAACTTTGCATTAAATCTGGCTGCAAAAAAATGATTGTACCACTCCTTCCACTGCTGTAGTCTGCCACCATTATCGGCCCCTACCACTGCTGCAGGCCTGGCACAATCACCACCTTCTGCCACCATCACCAGCTCCTTCCACCTCTGCAGGCCTGTCACCATTATCAGCTTCTGCCATCACTGCTAGCCTACCACCATAGCCACCTCCTGCCACCACTGCTGACCTACCATTATTGCCAGCTACAGCCACCACAACCATCTTGTGCTGCTTCTACTCCCTTATTTCAGCAGTATCCATATTGTGACACATTTATTTGAAAATTATTTTTTACTATATCTAGACTCTTTTCTGTAAACCATGATATGGCTCATTTTGGTAGGACTGGTAAAAATTGCCATGCCAATTGACTTTCGGATAAAAGCACCCAAGTTATTTTTCTGTCAGCTATTTCCTTGAGGTAAAATTACTTTGGATGACCAATAAATGTTGATGGTTAGCTTTCCGTTTCTCCGCAATGCAAAAGAAAAAAAAACTGCATACAGCTGTACATACTGTACGTGCTTTCCGTACACTTTTTACGTTTCATAAACTCATTAAAAGTCAGTTTAAAAAAATGCAGCATACATACACACAACATAAATACACAAACATGTATATGCATGTGTATAAATATTTTAGCATGATAATAACATCTCATAGCTAAGCATACAAACGTCACACTAATGGCTCATCTGACTTGCTGGGTGATGACTTATGCCACCCTGTCAACCCTTAATCTTTCTGTCTAGCATTAATCCTTCTCATGTGTGTGGGTTTTTACATTTATGTCATATTAGAAATGTTATGTTGCTGGCTTAAATGTAAAATCAATACAGCAATATGGCAATCAGAACCACAATGCACTGGTAATGGAAATCAAGTTTAAATATTAAAATATACTGTATATGTTTTCTTAAACATTTGTGTTTAAAAAATCCTTTATAATTCAAACATTGAATGTCACCCATAACGGTTGTTATACCAGGCTCTTTATCTCAAAGAATGTATTAACTATATTTATTTGGCTATTTGACACTCCATATAGTTCAGGTGATAGTTTGCTGACTTTGCTAGATGATTCCAAAATGCTTCAGGAATCATCCAAGATACATATTCAGGGGTGTCCAAGTGTTAGTGAGTACATACACATTACCAAACAAGATCATAGAACTCTAATGTATTAGGTATTGATTTAGAGTGGAACTATATTGGCTCAGAGTCATTTTTATTTAAATGTATAGAAATCAAGTCTAGTATTTTTAAACTGATATTTTTATTAGGTTTATAAAATGTTTATTGTGCAAATTAGGGAATGCACCAATACAATTTTTTCAAGACCGAGTATGAGTACCGATCCTTTTGCTCAGGTACTCGCCGATGCCAATTACCAATACTCTGCAGTCACTGCAGTATTTATACAGCCCTACAACAGTGGCACCCATAACCATATGCCCAGGGTGCCTATTGGAATATCAAGCCCAGCATGTAGTTAGGTGCATCACCTTGCCCTAGAATTTCTTGCATAGTAGATAACAGAGATATGAATGTTATGAGAGATATATGTCACAGCTGTTACGCATTTGGCATTCACAGGCTTTAGTATGCTTCATAGTTTTTCCCTAATCAGTTTTGATATAATTCTCCTAGTAATTGCACTTGTCGTTTCAATACAGCCAGAGAGAGAAAGAAAGACTAAGAACATCTTAACCATTGTTCTTTGAATTTGCAGTAGATTTCTTTTTTTTTCCCCTCAAATATCGATGGTTTCTTGAACGACATTGCTACGAGACATTATTCTGTCTGAATGGCATTTACAGATGTTATTGTGACAAAGGATTCATTTTGGTAGTTAACACTAGTGCTATGTTTCTGTATCTGCCACAGTCAAGAGAACAGCAATAAATGTACTGCTTAACATTTGACACAATAAATACTAATGGAAAGTATCAAGCATTTACTTATTTTCATGTCACTGTTAATCCTACTAACATAACATTACACCCACAGCAGTGAAGAACAGCAGACAATAACATTAAACTTCCAGAATAAGATTACTGTATTAGTCAACAGAAGCTGCAAAAGACAATTATGATGCAATTGGAGTATTTAAAGTTCCCTTATGATAAACTCAATTTACGACATTAAAGTAGCTGTCTGTAATGCCATATTTTCCCTGCCGTTATTGCATCTCTCTAGCTTTAGTGTTTAATTATTCATGGCATTTGTTAAAAAAAAAAAAAAAAAACAGTACTAACCATTTTAATATTTTCACTCTTGGTCTCTGCTTTAGAGAGTTATAACACATAGTGGAATTGGAAACTAGCTTTTGAAAGTCTGTGGAAAGAGTCTACTATATTCTTGTGGCCATACTGTACAGCTAGTGTAGAAGTATTAAAGCAAGACTCTGGGCAAAATAGGATAACAATTAATAGTATATTCAAGAAGTTCTAAAGTCACAGAAAATAATATCCTGTTAAAACATTGGCATTGTAAAAGGAATACATATTATATAATTGTTTTTCATAATGCAACCAAAGCTTACTTGAAAAAATCCCTTGTATGTAGTGAGTGCTGCTTTCCATCCGCACATCACTTTCAACAACTTCCTGGATTCCCAGTGTGCTTTGTGTATGTTTTCCTGCTGCTTGATGTGCTGCAATCTTAATTTCTCAAGACTACATGTCTCATCATGCATTGCTTCCAGCAAGCAATGTTGATGTTACATTGTGGGAAGTTACATAGAGTGGTGACATAAGTAAGTGCATATTCACAGGGCTAAGTGAAATTGTGTTAGTGCACTGAGGAAGTACATCCTATGGGCATCTTCAATAAGTATGTTTACAAACATTTTACTGAATAAATAAAGAATATGGAGGTAATTCAGAAATTTTACGGGTCTATTCACTAAGCTGCCGAGGGCAGCCAAGTGAACAACCGACCCCAAGTGAAGTGAGCCGAACACTGTTCGGCTATTCACTTCAGGCTTGTATGGCTGATTTCAGCCGTATATCGGCTGAAATCAGCCGTACATCGGCTTGCTTTGCATGGCTTCGGGTCGGCCGAACATGCTCAGCATGTTCGGCTGACCCAAAGTGCAGAAGGAGTTCGACTCAGCCGATCCAACATCTGGATCGGCTGAGCCGAACCTCCGACAGGCTACTCACTGCTGTTCGGCCTATTCTTATAGATGCCGAACAGCAGTGAGCTCATCGGCATTCAGCTCGGCTGTTCTGCTCAGTCCCTCAGAGGGACCGAGCAGAACTGAAAAATAGTTTTCAAAAAGTAAAATTCAATTTGCAATAGCCAATAGTAAACTAGCATTGCACCTGCTGATTGATCTAATGGAGAACTGCAGCAGAGGGCGGGTACAATGCTAGTTTACTATTGGCTATTGCAAATTGAAATAGCCAATAGGAATCTAGCAATGCATTCCAATGGGCAAAATTATTATAAACAGCAGTGTTTTTCTCCTTGGCGGCCGGGAGCGAGAGACTCCCGGACTCGACTGAGCCGCTCGCCCACATTCGGGGCAGCTGTACGGGCTATAGTGAATAGCCCGTACAGCAGCCCTTCGGTTCTATTGAACAGAAGGGGTCCTGAGGCCGAAGCTAGCCGGAGGATCTGCCGAAGTTACGGCTAGATCCTTCGGCAGCTACATGAATAGACCCCTTAGACTTCTTAAAATAAGTATTTTGGGAAAGAGCTGTAAAAATATTTAATCTCATGTGGAAAGTGACACCGTCATCTCCATGTTTATCTGGCTAACCTAAGATTTATTCCTCTTTTGAAAGCAGCCATTAAGTGACATCCAGCCCACATACAATTTTTAGAGCAATGTGCATCTGTTTATCCCCATTAACAGTAATTTGTTGGACAGAGAGTGGCCTGGAAATGCAAAATAAGGAACTATTAAACTAAGGGCACCATTGTTCACAAGATAGTTTGCAATTATTTCACATTTAAAATTTGCATTTCTACTTACTGACATTTGCTGCTTTGTTATATTTTTGAGTGACAGTTATCAGCACTGAGCTCAGGCAGGAGAATGGACAGCCTTACATCCTGACACTGTTGAGCCATGCGTCAAAGGTCTTTAGGCTTGTGTTGATGGCATCATTAAAACAATAGTATCAACATATGCTTCTAAGATCATTCCGAATTTATAAAAAAACAGACATGTAAGATTTGTTTTGTTCTGAATTTAAATCCATACCAATATCAGTATATTTAGACATTCAGATGCATCCAAATTTCTGAATGAAAGAAATAATGAATCTGAAGGTATCCAAATTTTTAGATAATGAAAACTGTCAGTTTTTCATATAAAGGACTTTTTATCGTGGTATGTGTTTATTCACTATTTTACTGTTATTTGGTGAATGAGTAGGGATAACAACTGCCCCTTACTCATTCATGAGGGGGGGATTCTTATAAGCCCCCCTGCCCGCAGACCCCCACAACCACCATGCCACAGTTGTGGGGAAGAGGCCTTTGTCATCAGCGACATTGGGTCAAGGTGCTTTGCCAGGGGGTCTTCCCCCTTTCCTTCTCTGCCAGACTGCTGTTTGGATCAAGGGTCTGGTAAGGGATTTTAGGGAGGACCCCACATTTTTTTTTTTTAGTTTTGTTGTTTTGGCGTAAGGGTCTGGTATGAATTAGGGGGGCAGGGGCACACGCTTTTTACTTATATTGTTCCTGCAGACTGTCAAAAGTTATAAAGAAAAATGCAACTTTTGTATAACACTTTCTGCAATGAATGTTCATTTGTAAAGATCGTATAAGTCATCCGAAAGTAATTAAGCCATCCTAATCTGAATAACAGAACAAATTGACTTTCTCACCCGAATCACGAAAAACGAATTAACGAAAAATCCGAAACGAAACAAACCAAAAAACTTTTTTGCTGGCTTGCATGTCTATTGAAAAATGAATTGGACCAGCATTTGACCTGCTTCAGGTGGGTTTTGAATTTCAATAGACATGTAACGCAAACCTGAACACAAGCCCATTGACACAGTCCCTTATTCTGACAGGGGTAAAATACAAGTAAATAACAAAAAAAACAAGGAAAATCTAAAAATGGATGGCTGCATAGAGTAGATGAAAAGATTATTACAAATTGACATTGGTGATGGGTCCTTTTTAAAGTGTACTTGCTCCTTCGCCACCTGATGAAGACTCACTGTGTTATGTGGAGCACGTCTGCAAAATATAATGTTATGCAAGTCTTCAGTATGTATGATGTAATGTATGATGAGTATGTATGATGAGCTCTATTGATTGATGGTTGATTTTTTGTGACAGCAGAGGTCTTACCACATTTTCTGATGCAGGTTGAACTGTTGCTAAGCGGCTGCCATCTAATTAGCAGCAGATTTGTCACCCTGCCATGTGCACTCCTTCAACTCGCTGCCGGCATTGCCAGGGTGCCTGTTAGGTTTAACAGATAGGCATTCTGACAACTAAAGGAGTGTATACAGCAGGCTGACAATACATTTATATCCTGCAGGATCTCCAGGCAAGAAACTTTGCAACAGATTCACCCAAAAATATCTCGCAGTCATATTGGGGTTACCAACTTTTTTATTTTGATTACATATTCCCATTCACATGATAGTAGCTAAAAAAAAAATTAACTTCCAACACAGATATTGAATCACCCGACGTTGGGTATATCCCTACGTGTTTTTGCTACCGTAAACAGCAGACATGCCCTCTCTTACTCCCCGGGTCCCCTCACGCCTATTCGCTTTAACCCGGACTTCCCCCCGGGTCAACATGCATCTTTCCTACGCCGCTGGTCCGCCAACACTCCCCCGGCTGCACACACATTCTTTCACCGACAAGGCAACTTCCGCACTCTTGCAGACCTCAATACCATGAACCCCTCCTCTCCCATACCTATGTGGACCTATTTCCAATTACGCCATTACCTCAATTCACACTTCCACAGAAGACTCTTCTCCCGCACCTTAACTCCATTCGAGAAGTTATGCACTTCCACTCAGAGAGTGACACGTGCAATTTCAACACTATACTCCCTCCTGAACGACTCCTCTGCCCTCCCACCGAGACCTAACATGAAGGCCTGGGAACGCGACCTCTCTACTCCCTTCACAACGCAGGAGTGGGAATGCATGGACTCCCTACTACTAGGTAGCTCCTTGAATGTCCAAATACAGGAGACCAACTACAAAATCCGCTCACACTGGTACAAAACTTCGGCCGCGCTCCATTGCATGTACCCGGATGCCTCTGACCAATGCTAGCGTTGCGGCAGTGAAGTTGGCTCGTTCTTACACATTTGGTGGTCCTGCCTGTCGATCTCACCTTTCTGGAAGGCAGTCCATGCCCTGGTTAAAACTATATCTGGTGCTACGCTGGATTTTTCCCTAGCTAGTCTCCTACTATATCACTTTGACGAAACCCTTCATATCTCTAAAAAATCCCTCCCAATCCACCTGCTGAATGCTGCTAAAACGGTGATTCCTAGGCAACCATCCCCACCAACAATCCAGGAATGGCTCTCCCGAATAGATACGGTATCATCCATGGAGGAACTTATTTACTCTGACAGAGGCGACATGTCCAGATACCTTAAAACCTGGACGATGTGGCACTTATTCAGAGATTCGGAGGTATGTGAAGCCTTGAAACGGTGATTCCACTCCTTCTCGCTCTTCGCTATACTGTAATCCGCTCTTTTCCCTTTTCTACCTACTGGAGGGTTGGACGGGACGCGCTTCCCCTCTTGCCTCCTCTTCCCCCCTTCCTTTTCTCCTTTCTACTCCTCTCCACTATCCACAACCCTACACCTACCTCCCTCCCTTATTTTCCCCTCCCCAAACCTGTACCCATAGGTCCTCCCTCCCCTTAGGCAATGATTTCACCACACACGCTATTAGAAAGGACCTTTCCTGATCCATACCTCTCTTGGTTCTTTTACCCACGCAATGAAGGTAACCATCATTAAATTATTTTTCATCCTGCAACATGAATAGATCTGTTACCACTACATTTGAATACGATCTCTGATGCTAGACCACACCCTACTGTAATTGTTTCCCCTTTGGTTTATCTTGCTGCTGTAAATGTTTTGGATATCACATGGCTGTTTCTGCTATCGTGAACCAAACTAACTTGCGCTAATGGAAATAGTAAAACTAAATTAAGATGGATTAAAATTTAAAATTGATATTAATATGACCCGGGAGCTAAAATTTCTAAAACCAACTTTATGGGTCCAAAATAATAAATACAGACAAACAAGCGCTCTATAAAAATTCCATAAAGATCAATGTGGAAAGCCGGCTAGTCACTCAATCTGAGTGCAAAAAGGACTGGAACAATGGCGTAAAGGTAGTAGAACTTACTACGCTATGAGCGCATTTCTTGTGTTCTTTGTCCGGATGGATACCCAATAGAGGAGACCTAACAACAAAGATTGTAATCCCTTCATCTCGGAGAAGCAAGCGGGTTCTGTAGCCTGAGGCTTTCACCAAACGGGAGAAGAGGACATACATCTTCGGCCTCCATTGGATAAGAATAAAGGCTTTCGACCATCAGGGATCTGGTGAGTGCATTCCCTATAGGGGACCTGCCTGCTTTTTTCTTCTATCGTTTTTTCGTTGGACACTTCACAATATTGGACATTTCTTTTGATTTTGATTTTTATTCTCATTCTTCTGGGCTTTTTTGTTTTGAAGATCGGAGAGCTTTAAGAACTTTGGGTGCATTTTTTATATTATAAGTGCATATTTCTACTTATTTTCGAAAGAAAACAACACAGACTGTTTTATATTGTGATATTTTTATTTTTCACATATATGACACATGTTTATTTATTTATTTAATATTTTTTTCACAATAATATTTTTTTCACATATATGACACATGTTCTTTGAAGATTTTTGTTTATTTATTTAATAAGGTTTATGTATGACACGCTTTTTATGACACCTGTTGACACATTTTATAACGTACTATAAGTTTTTACACAAATATTTATTATATATACACTGTTTCACGATTGCTTGACACGGAGGTGACACCATATGATCCCTACCGTTATCTAATTTCCTGAAGGGCATTTAGCGCTGTACACTTCATTACACCATGTTTCTGTTACCGGCCTGAGGCCTATGTACTTGTCATTGCCAAAATCTCAAATAAAAATTTTACTTGTTAAATTATTTTTTTAAAAATGCTTCTTGCAGTTTAAATTGCTTTTTACTTGCTAACTATTTTTCTTGGCTTCTCCTGCTTCAAGGGGCTATGAGGGGCTTGTGTTAACCCTGGCTGTACTTTGCTGACTCTTTTCATTATAATTTGTAAAGTAGATTTGAACACTCCCTATACTAACAAAGAAATTTTACACTTCGCGGACAATGAGGAATTCGACGAAGCCACTCATCCTGCCCCAAAACTGAAAAAAAAATTTGGAAGGTATCCCAGATGATTGTGAGGAATTTCCAACAAACATATGTGCCAGAAAGAGACATCACCATAGATGAAAGTCTAATGGCTTACAAGGGAAGGCTCAGCTGGATTCAATATATAGCATAAAAAAAAAGATTTGGCGTCAAAACCAATATGCTATGCGAATCGTCACCTGGCTACACTTGGAACTCAGTGATACACACTGGAAAAGGAACCAAATTTGATCTGAAATACAGCAGCTATGGAATTGCAACATCATCCGTTCTTTCACTCATTGAGCCATTGCTGAATCAGGGATATTGTGTAACAACGGACAACTTTTACACATCTCCAGAACTGTATGAGTTCCTTTTGCAACACAAAACGGATGCCTATGGAACCGTTAGGGCTAACCGACGTGACCTGCCGCCAGTGTTTGGCAAGAAGGCTGAAGAAATAGTTGCCTGGCAGAAAGGCAAAATGATGGCACTGCGATGGCGTGACAAAAAAGACGTGTGCCTAATGAGTACTGTGCATAATGTTTCCACTGCTATGGTATGCACGAAAGGGGGAAGAGACGTCATGAAGCCGCTAGTAGTAACAGACTACAATACCACCATGGGAGGTGTTGACACAGCCGAACAAGACCTGACCTTCTATCCTGCAATGCGGAAACAGCAGAATAAATATTATAAGAAGATCTTTAGGCATCTTCTTGAGCAGTGCTTGGACGTCGTGCTGTTGGCGTTGTCAACCCAGAATGCCTGACTGGTCGTCACTTCATGGACTACATCCCACCAACAGAGAGAAAGTCAGCACCTACAAGGCTGTGCGTGGTGTGTTGTTCGAATCGCGATGACAGCACGATTGTGTCCCGATTGTGACGTCGGACTTTGTGCTGTCCCGTGTTTCAAAGTTTACCATACCCGAGATGTTTACTGAAGTAATATTGCACCCTTCCTTTGACAGATGTCAGTGTTTTTTGTTTGAATACATTATTTAATTAAATGCATTATTATGTTATTGTTTTGTGTAATTATTTCTAATTATTTGTTATATTATAATTTATTATTTTGTTTTTCAAACTTTATCATACCCGGGATCAGGGGCGTAACTAGAAATCACAGGGCCCCATAGCAAAATTTTGTATGGGGCACTGTGATTTCTAGTTAGACCCCTTGAAGAGCCCACTTGAGATCCCACACAGCTCACCTGAGAGTGACCCTGCGAGCCCACCATAGACTCTCAATGTTGGGCTCTGCAGGGTCACCCTCAGGTGGGCTGGTCACACTCCTTACCTGTCCGCCTCTTCTTCCTCTGTCTTCCCTCCTCCATCGCCGGGCCCGCCTCCTGCTCCGTCACTGGCCCTGCCTCCTGCTCAGTAGCCGGCCCCGCCTCCTGCCCTGTCACCGGCCCCGCCTCCTCTGTTGCTGACCCCCATGGACCCGCCTCCTTCTCCCCTGCCAGGTCCAGCCTTCTCCACCGCCGCTGTTGGCTCTTATTGATTCAGCAGCGGCTGTGGAGAAGAACGCAGCCCTGCACAGATCACTGACAGTGTTCTAAACAGCGGCGCGTTTGAAGCCATAGCGACCCAGGCGGCCCACACGGCATCAGGGGGATGTCCTGGATGGACCCCCCTGTACCCGGGCCCCATAGCGGCCGCCTGGGTCGCTTTGGCGATTGTTACGCCACTGCCTGGGATGACTATTGGTGATGTATATAGGTGAGTTATTCCTAAGATTTACTAAGAATCACAGACCTACAATGTAAAACAACATATTTCCATGAAAAACAATGTACCGCATTGGGTTGCTAAAATACTGAAAAATCATACCGCCAGGGAGGTTAACTTGGCTGGGGTGATGATGTAGCATTTCCTGGGTTGGTATTGTTCCCCTATCTACATGCAAAGCAAAATAATAGCGAACACATGTAAGAATTTTACTATTGTAAATATAATACTAGCATGTGATTTTTATTCCTTGGGGGTAACCCCTACAAGACTAAATTGATCAAAACTGCTTCTTGACTTGTAAGTATCAACCATGTTTGGTAACCCTATGAATGTAACAAGTGATACGTTCTAGCACTTAACACAGGAGAGCAATTTGGTTGTTAAATTATTTAACAGTTTTCATAACCCTGATGGTGTGGAATGTTCTAAATATGTCACACCAGCTGTCAACTCTCTGCAATCACGTTCACAGTAATGGACAATATTCCCTATTTTAAGATTTCACTTCACTACTCTTCATTCTTAAAAACCAGCAAACTAGTATACATGTTTTATCAGACAACCACACAAACAAACACAATACGTTTGTAACATTAAGGGGGTTATTCACTAAACTGCCAGAGTATGATCAACATCTTGGGATTGTAAAACAGTGAGTGAAAACCAGAATGCTAAAAGTTTATCAGTTGACAGATCCCCTAGTAAGTTAATTCCACCTAGATACCCTGGACTCTGTAAAAAAAACTATGCTAACAAAACTATGAGTGGGGTGTCATAAATGTTGGACCTGGGAGTAAAGAATGTATCCTGATAACTAGAACACAGAACAAATAAACATAGGATGACCAATAAATCCTGAACAGATCAGGGACATACAACATACATGAATATTATTATGTTGTGTATATTCATAAAAAGTTCTGATAGTGTGTCAGAAAACCAGAATCCACATTAAGTCCCTCCTTTATGAAATTGAAATGTAAAATCATTTTTATTTCAAATGTTTTTCTTTCATGAGAGTTTTTTAAATTCCCTTTCAGTACTTTAATATTGAGGTTTTGGATGGAGTGATCTTTCTGGGAGAAGTGATGTCCTACTGGGTGCAATATTAATTTTCTTTGTGGTTCTTGATCAAGCTCCTGTGTAGGTTCATCCTGAGATGCAGCTTAAGACCAGTTTCCCCAATGTAACAGCCTTTGTCACATGCTGAACACTGTATCATATATACCACGTTAGCAGATGTACACGAGTATGACCCCTTAATGGTGTACATTTTGTTGTTGTGACTCGCTGTATTCTTGTCACATATATGTTGGCAAAGTTTGCAGCGGGGTTTTTTGCATTGTACTACGCCATTCTGTGTTCGTTCCTCTTCTGGGATCAACTTACTGCGTACCAATCTTCTTCTCAGGTTCAGTGGTTGCTTGAAAGCCAGTATTGGGGGCTGAGGGAAAATTTCTTGAAGTATGGGGTCTTCTGAGAGTACTAGCTGTAGATCTTTGATGATTTTGCGTATTACCTCTAAAGTGGGGTTGTAGGTAACTACAAGAGGGGTCCTGGTTGATTTTTTCTTCTCTTTGTACTGTAGCAGTCTTTCCCGTGGTGTTCTTAGGGCAGATTTAATGTTTTTGGTCCAATATGTCCAATATTTCAATGTGTATAAATATAGTGATATTTGGGGAATTTAGCACATATGGTGAGCGCTTAAGGACCAGTTTTAACAACGGAACAAAGACTTTCTTCAGTAACAACATCAGGTTCATCTCGCCATTCTCAGGTTGTCCTGTTCAGTCAGTGTCCCAGTCCCAGGACTTTACTGTTTTCCTCAACAGAAACTCTTCAGAAATACTCTGTGCCGTTGAGCAGCTTTCAGCAGTTTTTCATTCCAACACACATCTTGTGTGTCTGGCTCTCTCAGGCTCTCCCAACCTTCCAGCCTCCCAGGCTGTTCCTTGTGTGCCTCCCGTACACACACACCACACCTGGCTTGGCTTGGCCCTCATGTGTCTGCAGCCCACGGCACACCAACTCCTCCCTTGAGCTCTAGTCTGGGCTCTTAATGAGGCTTCTCTCAGCCACCTGATCACCACCAACACCTGACCACAAGACTGAAGATCGCAGCATTAGAAAAGACCAGGAAAATGAAGCCTTCCAAGTCCTTCCGATCTTAGCGCCTCGCCAGCATCAAGAATCAAAATTTGTTCACATAAAAGCAAACAGAAATCCTCATAGTGTAGTATTAAATTTATTTTAGAGGAAAATATTAAATAACTCACTATTCGGAATACAACGGCCGGCCAGCAACAATTCACAAAACACTCCCGTCTCCTCAAGATACAAAGTGTGATGTAAGCAGGGGCTTGCTTGCGCGTTTCGTCATAAGACATCTTCAGAGGGTGGTAGGTCTAAAGACATCTTATGATGAAACGTGTCAAGGGCGGGGTTTGCTGACATCACACTTTGTATCTCAAGGAGACGGGAGTGTTTTTTGAATTGTTGCTGGCCGGCCGTTGTATTCCGAATCCCCAAAGGTAGGGGATAGCAATTTAATGGGCTGGCTTGGGGGGCATTACACTTTCCTGTTGGCTAATAAGGCAGTCCATCATAGTGATGGGCCAATAGGAATAATACCCAGAAGTGCATATGCATTGCCTTTTTAGAGTGTCCTGATATTTGGCCATAGCATGGGGAAATAAAAGCGGCTGCATGTACATGCAGCCTCCTCTAAGTACCAGCAGTTTGTACCTGTTAGTGACAGAGTCTCTGTATGTATGAGGATGTATTTTACAGAATACTCTACATTAAGTCTATGTAGCTAGGGCATTAAAAGAAAACTTGTTCTAGCCTTCTGTTATATGTACCCAGTTCTATCCCACCATCCTTTACCAGGTTGTGTACAGTTCAGCAAATTGAAATATAGACAATTATTTATTTTCAGTCTCTTTTATATTTCTGTTAATCTACTCTTGACTACAGTGTTAAATCACTTATGTTACATAGAATACTGTGCAGTCACAGTCACTGTGCTGTAAAAAGGGATAAGTAGGGATGTGGCTTGGGTTCACTGCTACCATGTGTTCGAGGTGAATCCTGTCCAGATTTATGACCCCCAGTGAATTTATGTGAAGAGTCACCTTTGAGATTTTTTTAAACCATAATCCACTGCATGGCCTTTGAACTATGGCCAGGAGGCTTAAAAGAGCCAATAAGGGGATCTTTAATTAAGCGAGCCCCACTATTATAAAGGGTGGGGAACAAAACAGTCATAGTGTCCATAAATTGAAAGCTTTTGCAGAAAAGGTATAGGACAAGCTGATAAAGTGCATAGGGAGTAATTCGGTTAGTTAAGAATCTGACTATTTGCGATTGTTAGCTCTTTGAACAAACAACCAGATTTTGTTCTGATTACTGAGGCTTTTTTCTTTATTATATTTTGTGGTTGATGTGGGGGGCGGCAGACTTTTAGCTGCTGTCTCATCTTTAGAAAACCTTTTTTTGTTGCAAGGCTTCCTTTAATAAAAAATACGTTTTTGTTCGAGGGTTGGTATTCTGCGTTTTTTATTTATTTTGGGGGTATATTGGATTTCATTTTATCTTAACAGGACCTTTATTTTAGGATAAACATTTTTTGTGAGACTTTGGTTTAAAAAACAGCTTTTCAGGGGTTGAATTTGGGGTTTTCATTTTTTGGGGGGGGGTGGGGTGGTTTAAATTGTTTGTTGATGGTGCATTTTATTTTGCCATTTGGGGTGCTCAAAGTGGAGCACTGACCATCTGTTCTTGTGGCTGCCTTTTGTTTGCAGCATACACCTGCAACATTTGAAAGAAAAAAGAGCTATGTGCAAACTTCTGCACTGTTGTATCCTCTGCAGTATCTTAATTCCTATAGTAAAGCCCCACCCTGTACTCTGACTGTAGTAAAGTTAGGCCTAGTCTTGATGTCCTGATACGGGCCAATTTTACTCAGCTGTGTCATCTGCAGTCTCTTAATTAATGCTGTAAAACACCTGCCACCACACTCTAGTGCATTGTAGCCATTTCTTTATCACTAAAAAGCCTTGCTGCTAGCTAATTTTACACTGCTATATCATCTGCAGTCACTTAGTTCATAAAGAGGGAAATTGGCCAGCAGCAGGGCAGTTTTACATCAGTGAGAACAGGGACAGCCACACTGAACAACTGGCTAACCTCTATCTAGCAGTCAAAGCAGGTCTATTGTTTTTTGATGTAAATGCAAGTGTCACTGCTAGAGCTGCCAGAATGCCTTCTTTTTTCTAAATTAATTTAATTTAGATTGCAATCCCACTGCTGTTTGTAAGCCAACTTCTTTGTAAAAGAAAACAAATTACATCCAAATATGCGCTCTGTCACTGAGACTATGGGGGGGAATTTATCAAAACTAGAGCAACAAAATCTGGAGCAGTTGCCCACGGCAACCAATCAGCATCTCTCTTCAGTTTACTCAGGTAATATTTGAAAATGAGACAGAGCAGCGTATTGGTTGTAGTGCAAATCTTCTCCAGATTTTGTCTGCTCCAGTTTTGATATATTCCCCCCATCAGTAAAAAACACACTGTTCCATAATGCCACAGCTTTAAGACACCCCTTAACCATGTGTATTTTCAATGTTGTCCTAAAAGCCACATGGAAAGCCACTCTCTGTGCTGTACAGTATTCTTTTTTTTTTTTTTGCATTGGTACATGTCATCTATGGCCATACCCAGCATCCTGCCTTTTTTGACAGTAGTTTGTTTATTATCCCTAAAACTGGCTAGAATGTAACTACAGCATTCTACGCCCAATGGAAGCCATCTCTAAATTCATGTTCAGCAGGGGGGTTATTCACTCAGCTGCTGTACATCGGCTAAAATCATCCGTACATTGGCTAGCTCTGAGCGAGTGCCCCCTCTTCCTGCCATACCAGGCCACATGACCTCGGCACTTGGAGGGTGCTTTTCCAGCCCCCCCCCCCAGAAAAGAACCATGTCCCCATGCCCATAGGGACAAGTGCCTTTTCCCCACAAGCCCTGAGGCGTTGGTTGGGCGGATGTGCAGCAGGGGGGCTTATTTGCATTGGAGTACCCCCTTTAAAAAAGGGGGCACCCAGATGCTTCACCCCCCTTGTGAATGACTAAGGGGTACTTGTACCCCTATTAATTTACTAAAGGGTTAAAGGAAAAATTTAAATAACTTTGTAAAAAGTTATTAAAAAGAATTCCCAAAAATTGTTCAAACGCTGTAATCCAGGGTCAATCACGGTGTCCAGTGTTGTCTACAATGACAACGACTCATCAAAATCTTTTAAAAGGGGCGTGGCTTGGCAATGGCCGGGAGCGGACGTGTTCTGTAGAGCTCCGGCGGCATCGCAGGGCCCAGGCACACGAACCAGCAGCTCGTAGCCTCTACACCTAGCAGCGATGGGTAGCAATTAGAAGCCGAGGTCCTACTCACCCGCCCGACAGGCTTCTTCGTCCAGGAGACGCGATATCAGGGCTTTTTTCCAGAAAACGGGTGCCACGAGATCTGCACAGAGTGCAGCCAAGATGGCGGTGGTCCGGGAGCAGCACAGGCCGTCACCCCTGCATCTCCACTGGAATCTTCTCTCCACGAGGATATAGAGACCCCTGATCCTATTGATGGCGAGGGAGATGACAGACATATCCCCTCTGCTTTTCGTAAGTACTTTGCTCTTTTACCTACTAAGGGAGACATTGAGACTATGTTCCATAACCTGGAATCCACACATAAGCAGGAGATGGCTGAAATTAAGGAGGGATTCCACTCCATTCACCAGACTTTGAATGTGGTTGAAAACACCTTGCCCCCTGTCACTGTGGCCCTGGGAGAGCTGCAGCATATTGTGCAGCAACAACATATGACTATTCAATCCTTATGGACTCAGGTGGAGGACCAGGAAGATAGGAATAGGCGAAATAATATTTGCATACGCGATCTCCCTGAGGCTACTGGCGCATCGGATCTGAAAGCCACGGTTTTGGGGGTATTTAACACACTCCTGCACAAACCAGTCTCCGACCACATTGAACTGGATAGAGTGCACAGAACGCCGGGCTTTCGCTGACCAAATGCGATGCAGCCACGTGACGTGCTGTGTAGAGTACACTTCTACTCTGTCAAGGAGGATATCATGGCTAAAGCCCGTGCGGCCGGCACGGTCAATTTTGATGGAGCACAGCTATCACTGTTCCCTGACCTCTCCAAATGCACAATTGATAAACGCATGGCTCTGCGTCCCCTTACTAAAGCTTTACAGGATGCAGGTCACACCTACCACTGGGATTCCCCTTTTATCTCTCTGCTAGGAGAATTGGGAAGACTCATCTGTTTTGTGCCCCAGTTGATTTGGAACCCTTCCTCGCGGTGATGGAACTACCCCCCATGGTCCTGGACGCTTGGCCTGAAGCTCCATTGCCCCCTCGGGGGATCAGTGGCAGCTGGTCTCGCTGAAGCCCCGAAGAGACCGCAGATCCTCCTCTAAACCCACTCCCCGCTAATGCTCAGGAAGTCCTGTTGGGGTCCGCTGTCCCTGACCTAGGCCTAGGTCACATACCCTGAGCCCTCCGACCCTCTTTGCCTGATGGACTGCAGACTTACCCAGAAGTTCCGCATACGCACGTGCTCGGCTGTGGGGGTCCCTGGCAGGGGTTGCCTCAGCTGCCGCGTTACCCTGTCCTGAGTGTGTCCATGGGTTTATTTGGTGGCTGAGAAACCCACAGTTTACTGATACAGGCCCTAACAATGTGCCTTACATGTTTTTGTTGTGGTTATCTCGCGCTGCCCATTATGTTATGTCCTGGCTTTTTACACTGTTGCACTTGCTGCCTTCCCCTAGGAAGGTCCCTGTTGTCATGGGCCTGAGTGGGAGTCCAAGGGCACTGGAGCTCCCATTATGCCCGTTATTTCCCTTACGTCTCCTACTCGGATAGGGGGGTGGGGGCGGACCCCTGGGATTAGTTCAGTTATGTTGTGTACTTTTGTGCGGGGTGGTTCTAATTGATGCTGCCTGCTGTTTACTGTTTCAAAATGTGCTGCCGGTTTCTTTTATTGTTTTTATTGGTTATGCACTTTAGCTGTTGTCCCTGGATTGCACAGGGCTATTGCCTTACATGGCCCCCACTAGGTGGCGCTCTGGGTCTGCGGCTGCCTTTTTGGCCCGTGCCCCCAGACCACACTTGGGATGTTTTTACAGGAGACTCGCTTCCGGGCCTCGGCTGTGCACAGCCTGCCTACCCGATATTTTGATAAGTGGTATACTAGCAACAACGCAGATACGACGACTAGAGGAGTTGCCCTGAGATTCCACTCCACCTTGCCTGTGTCGGTACTGTCGACCCTTGCAGATCCCGAAGGGAGATACCTCTTTGTGAAGTGTTCTATTTCACATAAGATTTTTACCTTTGCAAACCTATATTTGCCGAACCAGGGTGAGCGGGGGGCGTTCCAACGCATCATGTCCAAACTGGAGGATTTCATGGAGGGATACCTTGTGGTAGGTGGGGACTTTAATTTCATCATGGAGCCCTCCATGGATTCCTCCTCTGGTAAGACTCATTTCTCATTGCCTGCCTTGAACGTACTCAGGAAGCGTCTGAGGAAATTGCAGTTAGTGGATCTCTGGCGTGTCCTCTACCCTAGTGAAAGGGATTACACGTTCTACTCTGCACCCCATGCCTCGTACAGCAGAATTGATTACTTCTTCACTTCTCACTCTTTGTTAGATTGGCGTCCCCAGATTCACATAGGTAATCAGCTCTGGTCAGACCACTTCCCTCTATTTTGCTCTTTTACTATCCCTGAGGTCCCTCGGCGTCAATCATCTTGGCGCCTAAATGAAACGTTGCTTAAAGACCCTGTGCTCCTTGCCTCCTTACGCAGGGCCATTGCTGAGTTCCGGTCGCACCATGCCTCCGATACTACTACCCTCCCTGTACAGTGGGAAACGCTGAAATTTGTCCTCCGGGGCTTGCTGATTCAACATGGCTCCAGACTGAAGCGCGAACATACCGCGCAGATCTCTACACTGTTGTCTGACGTTTTCTCCCTGGAACTTAGCCATATGACTCATGCATCCCCTCAGATCTATCAAGACCTGTTGGCCAAACGCCGGGAGCTCCATTCGCTCCTAGAACGGTCCTACTTGAAGTAAAGGGAGCTGGCTCTCCGCTCTTTCCATGAATTTGGAGACAACACGCGACACTGGAAGTCGAGTACTCCCCCTGGTACCCGTGAGTGGGTGCTTGAATTGAATACTATATGCCGGATGGAGGAGCTCACTGCGGCTTTGTACCACCGAGATGCCAAGTTTACTGCTACTTGGAGTGTCTGGTTGCATTTCTGCACTACTGAGAGCTTTAATAGTCTTGTGACTGTATAGTTGAATGCCTCTGTGAAGGAACGCATCTTTGGGTAACCCGGACCCGTGGCTGTACCATACCCCCTCCTCCCCCCTCTCTCTTTTTTTCTCTTTACCCTCTACCTCTCTTTCCTCCCCCTCTGACAGGGGGATGGAATCTCCCACCGTGTGGGAACAGACTGGAGCTGTAGGGCTCACTATCATTGGGCCATGGTCCTCCCTAGCTTACGGATAAGATACATATTACATATTACGAAGGTTTTGTAATGTTGTTGTGCCTCAATACTGTAATACTGAAGTGCCTCGGGAGAGACGGTGGCATTTACACCTTTTTGCACTTGATTTAAATGCTCCATGTCTTTTATGTTCCTCTGTATTGTCTCTTTTGCTGAAATATACAAACATTTTCAAAATAAACATATTCTTTAAAACAAAAAAAATCTTTTTTTAAACTATGCCCTCCGACCCGGCGGGATGCAACAAACTCCCATCGCAAAATGACATTCTGACAGATGCCGGTAAAATATAAACAATTGGACGGAGCTAGCAGTGACATCACTGCATCAGAGTCTTCCTGCAGGTCCTGGTCAAATCAAAGCAACTGGGCAGAGCCAGCTGTGATGTCACAGCTGACCCTGCCCAGTTGTAATTTAATGACAGCCCAGTTTCCTCAAACAACCTGAGGATGCTGGGCTGTCATTGAATGACAACAACTGGACGGACATAACTGGCTCAGCCCATTTGTTTACATTTGCAGGGAGATGGTCTGCTTTGGCAGACCATTCACACCGCTTCGGCTATGAATTCGGCTCAGTCGAGCCGCATGGCTGCCTTAGGCTGCTGTACGGGCTATTGTGAATAGCCCATACAGCAGCCCTTTGGTTTGGCTTTAACCGGAGGGCTCAGGCGGCTAAAGTGAGAACGAAGGACTAGCCAATACTTCGGCTTAATCCTTCGGCTCCTTCGTGAATAACCATCCAAATGTTTTTAAAAGATTCATGGAACCATTGGCGTATTGAACTCAGGCACATTCGCCCATCACTAGTGGTAAGAGACAGAGAAAATAATTGTGCAATCTGGGTTAGATTTGTGCTTTATCTTGTAAAAGTAATAGTCCATTAATATAAAACAGTTCCAGATTTTTTTCCCTCCGCATCTGAGGAAAAGTTTGGCTTTATTGTCATATCAGTCTTTCCACATTTGTTCTTGTATACATGGTTACTGTATCCAAGCTTATTTTACTTTCCTTTAGAGCATATTTTTAGCACAATTATTTCAGGCTGCTCAAATGATCTCTAATACGTAACATGAACCTTAGTGCTTCACTTAGTTGTTTTTGCATTATACTTAAGCCTTGGAGCAAAGTTGATTATATGCTGTGACATTTTATTGGTATACTGCATATTATAAAACAGGAAGTAGCACAATGTATGCATTTCTTGTCTGATTTATTGATTGTTGCTTTGTTTGCTTTTGATAATGCTCAGTAAGGCCAGAATAAAATGTGTGTATATATATATACAGTATATATGCATGCATTGATGGAGAAAATGAATAAAATCTTTCTTCTCCTTTATTGAAATTTTGAGAACTAGAGTATACAGAACAGACTACAGAGATGTAAATATTATAAATAAGAACTGCTGCTTTATTTCATACACAGTGGCTTTTTTACCTTTAAAGTCTTATTTAAAACAAATTTCAGTTCAGTTCCAAATGCAGGTATTATGTATACATTTATGGAAGGGAATGCAAACTATATCTAAAAGCAATCAGTATACTTAATCAAGCTAAGTACAAATATACAATGATAAATACACAGCTGCTGTTCTGAATACTAGCTTAGTTTAAATAGGTCAGGATTGCTGAATCTTAATTCTTTCTATGCTTTCTGCTAAATATGTCAGTTATGAAACTCAGATTAGTGTTTTCTGAATCATGCAATCAAACCTGCCCTTATTACAGCTAATGCATTCATCTTAGATGACGGTGTACACTAGATTTCATCCTCATAATCCAGGTCTATCACATTTTATTAATTTCCAGCTCCCTTTTGTCTCTGGGAAATAAAAGCATTTGATTTAACAGGATAGAAAAATGTTATGTGCAATCACTCTCTAATATCTCTGTTCACCTGTGTCTAAATCTGGCTTTTCTACCACCCATGTTAATATAAAGAGGCAGATTGGAGCATAAAAGATGCAGGTGACCAAGAACAGGAACTGGGATCAGAAAAACAAAGATTGAGGGGAATTTATCAAAATCTGCAGTAGCTGTGCATGGCAACCAATCAACTTCTCTCTTTCATTTTCACATTTTCAATTCTTAACTGAAAAAACTGAAGAGAGAAGCTGATTGGTTGCCATGGGCAACTACTCCAGATTCTGTTTGCTCCAGCTTTCATAAATTCTCCTCATTATATTTTATGCAAGCTATAGAAAAGGCTGACATATTAGCACCTGGAAAAAAATTATCCTACATCATGACAGAATTACATCTTAAAGGGTATTTCTAGTTAGCTTGGGTGATTTGGTATTTCATTTCATACATACTGCAGTAAGTAACTATGCTATTATGGGCTTATGTGTTATAAGCAATAAGGTTGTGCAAAGTGCATTAACCCATAATGCAAATCAAACAGTAGATTTGCTCCTTTATCAATATCATCCAATAGATGAAAAAAACAGAAAACCTCAGTTTTATAAAGGGCCTATGGGATCTACTTATATTTATCAATATTATGCCACATTTTTGCACTTATTGGTTTCCAGTTTATTATCACTAAGCATTTCTTTATTATGCAATTTAAAAATAAAGAAAACATGTTTTTTTATGGCCTAAATTTAGCTTAGGTGTAGCTTTATAATATAACGTAGGATCCGCCTATATTAATATATGTTTATGCTGTTGGTTATGTGTTTAGATGAAGCACTGAGATCTTGAGGAATGCTTAATTAAGTTTTACTTGCTTAGAAGAACGTTGCATACATGTATACAGGAATACAACATAAAACAGGAAACATATCGATCATAGATAAGTATACATATAGAAAACTAATATTCAGACTATCATAGACTAGCTTTGCACCACAGCGACATCTAGTGCTCAAAATAAGAAAAAGAAAAAAGTGTAGGGATCAGCACTAAACAGAGACACCACCCCTAAGTGTAGTCGTAATTACAAAGAAGAAATAGACGGGGCTTTATAGGTGACTCATAAACAACTGATCGGGACGGCGTGTGTGTCTGCGGTGGGCAACATCCAGAGTAAGGGAGACTTGGGACATTGGAGAATGATAGAGGCTGGTCCTGGACACTTGAGGAGCTTGAACAATTCACAAGGTTGCATAAGGACAGATAGAGATGCCTCCCCTATCATATATCCCCTGAGTTATCCCTGCTTCTCTTCCTCTGGTGGAGTGGAGGGACTCCCCTAGATGCGAATCTGCTCGTCCCCAGAAATTTTATACATGGCCACCTCTATAAACTTCTTGAAAAAGCTACGGCAAAACGCGTCGAAGAATGAAAAAGTACAGATTTCTGATTGGAACATTTAACAATATGAAATTGTATAACAATAATATGTTGACTGATCTTAAAAATTATATATTGACTGATCTAATTTATTATGAATTTACAATGACATCAAGAGTGTTAATTATTGCTATTTTGCACAATATCAATCTGTACGGATTCTTAGAGGTGACACTATTTATATGTACAATGGTCCTGTTTTTAGATGTTTGGTATGTCTTTTATAGGCAACGTTTTGTTAATCATGAAATTATGTTATTAAATATGAATTTTACTATACAAGAATGAGTCATGTGACACTATGTTTAACTGCATTGTTTATGAGTCACCTATAAAGCCCCGTCTATTTCTTCTTTGTTATATCTAGTGCTCAAAAGACAATACTACATCAGCATAAGCTGTTGTATTTCCAACACCTCTTCTCAATAGCATATGCATTACTATATGACATGCAGCTTCTCTCAAAGGAAACTGTGATGCTCTTTTGGCAATGGCTTGTTGAGTGCATCCACAGTGATTTATTCTAAAGAGCAATATTACATGTTGATAATGGCTTGCTCTTGAATGTCCCTTAGCAGATGATAGTTCACATTGATATGCTTGGTTCTAGGATTGAATCTTTCTTATTGTGTCAGCTTTATACATCCCTGTTTGCCTTTAAAGATTGGGATGTCTATGCCCATGTCCATTAAAAGCTGACAAATCCATATTATCTATTGACAAGCGTGTGCTGCTGCTATGTATTCAGCTTCACTAGAGCAAAGTGCAACAGTTGTTTGCTTTTTGTAGACCAACTTATAGTTCCTTCTCCGTACTGGAAGATGTAATCACTTGTGGAGTCTCTGTCTCAATCAGCATCCGCATATCCAACTAGTTTTGGATTTGGTGCTGCTGGCAGTCGTAGCGTCATTCAAATTGTTCCTTTTAAGTATTATATTGTCCTCTTTACTGCGTTCCAATCATGCTGACAGGGTGCAACGACTTTTCTAGCGATTATGCCCACTGCTGCGGCTATGTCTGGTCTTGTCACAGTGGCCATATATAGTAGCTTTCTGATTGCTCTGCTCTACATGCCATTGTTGGGTAGTAGGTTTTCCGCTTCATTACTCTTTTGGTAGCCTGGTTCCATAGGTGTTTTACTTCCTTTGCATTTTGCATGTGGAATTGTTCCAAAGTTTATGCAATTTTCTGACTTTCATTAAGAAGAAAGCTTCCATCTTATTTTCTCTCTATTTGAATTCCCAGATAGTGACTGATGTTTCCCAGCTTCCAGTCTTTTTACGGTGAAAACAAGCTCTGCTTTCTTTGTTTTGCTTTGCGCTCTCATGCACCTTAAGGGCTTTCCTGCTTTCTTCATTGTACATATTTTCTTTCTTTCTGTCATATTCATGGATTAATTTCCCTTTGCGTATTCTAGTGTTAGTTCCTGCTCAGGTCTGGTTTCTAGAGCATTAAATAAGAGCACTGTATGACTCTGGAAGGCTGCATAGCAGTAATGCCAGCACATGGCTATCTTTAACTACTTGCCGTCCGGAGTAATTTCTTACATTTGCACACACATGACAAAATCTGACATTTTGGCTAGAAAACAGCTTCAGACCCTCAAATAATTATATATTTTCTAAAAGCAGAGGCCCTGTAGAATAAAAAGATGCTAGATGCATTATTTTATGTCGCACGGTATTTATGCAAATGTTTATCAAACAAGTATTTTTAGGATAAAATACACTAAAATGAAATTTAGTGCACAGAAACAGAATATAATACCCAATTCGTTGGTAAAATATAAAAGACAGGGTCACGCCAGGTAAATAAGTACCAAACATGTCAAGCCTTAAAATTGCCTGCGTCCGTGAAACCACAAAAAAACTACAATAACCAAAATTGCACATAGGTGACGCTTTAAACTAGGGATGCACTGATACTAGTAACGGTATCTGTGCTGATGCCGAGTATTTGGGCAAATACTCGTACTCGCCCAAATGCTCCAATGCCTAGTCCGATACTTCCGGTATCAGGAAGCCAGGCAGCGAGTCATTACACGCTGCCCGGCTTCCTGACTGGCTGGGAAGCTGGCTTCAAGCATGGGGACAGCTTCCCTGCTGATCGGGAAGCTGGGTGTCGAGTTTTAAAATGCCGCCCGGCTAATCAGGAAATCAGATGGTGAGTCATTACACGGCGCCTGGTTTCCTTAATGGGACTTCCGGTATCGGCGAGTACCGAAAAAAATATCGGTACTCGTACTTGATACCGAGATACCGCTATCTGTGCATCCCTACTTGAAATGCTTTTACGGCTCATCAGTTTAGTGTTAACAGTGATTTATGGACCTAGAATTATTGCTCTCCCTCCGACGCTTGCGACAATATGTATTTTTTTTTACACTCAGCTTTATTGCTAAAAATCTTCTTCTTCTGGCTCTAGGAGCCAGAGAATGTGCATAGTGACACCGGAAGTGATGTAATGCTCATTGCTTCCTGGTCCAGTGATCGGAGGAGAGATCAGCACCTGGAAGATCTGTCATGGAGACCTGCGGTGCCAGCCCCGGGCTCAAATGGGGACAGTGGAGCCCGGGAAGCCGACGGCTGCACCAGCGGCGGATGGGGACACACACACGCCGCAGCACCGAACAAGCGATCCGACGCCTGTACAGATGGTGGCTCAATTTTACTTAAACAGCAATCATCTGCTGTTTAAAATGGTACCAAGAACATGGCTGCAGTAGCAGCCGTGTTCTTGGTATAACCATTTCCAGAGGTGACGTGTATTTACGTGACCTCGCTGGAAGTGGTTAATTCCCTCTCCAATTGCATGTAGCTGTTCTATGATTTCCAGCATGGCAGTAACATATCCACAAATTTCCTGGCCTTTTTCTAGCCTCATCTTATATAGCTTGCATAGAAGATATACCGTATTTTTCGCTCCATAAGACGCACTTTTTTCCCCCCAAAAGGAGGGGGAAAAAGTGCCTGCGTCTTATGGAGCGAATCCCGACGCCGAGACATGCAGTTTCGGGCGCCGGGCGAGTAGTAGGAGCCACTGCTCGTTTAAGACGAGTGATCTAACAAGATCACTCGTATTAAAGCGGAGCAGCGGCGATCGAGTTCAGCAGCAGGAGCCACTGCTCGTTTAATACGAGTGATCTAATGAGATCACTCGTATTAAAACCGAGCAGCGGCGACGATCGAGATAACCATAGAGCAGACGAAGAATAGACGTTCTTCGCCTGCTCTGTGTCATCACTGAAACCGTGGCGCTGTAATCACATCGCCACCTGTCTCAGCGGTCACTAACTGCAGCTTCTGTCACAGCTTCTGTCATAGAAGCTGTCACAGAAGCTACAGTCTTGAGTGCTCCATAAGGCGTGCCGGACCTCCCTGCGTCCTATGGTCCGGTGCGTCTTATGGACCGCAAAATACGGTAGTTTACTGTTTAGGTTTAAATGCTCATGCAGTTTCTGTAATGCAGTTCACATACCTATAGCTGTATTTTCTTTTCTTATGTGGATGAGCTGGTCATCTTCCACTAGCAGACTTATAATTGCTTTTGCTTGCCTGTTCTTCTTGTAGTATTCCTCCATGGGTCCATTAGTAGGTCTATCTGTACTCAGTACTTGTCACAAGTAGTCTTTGCTTAGCAGAATTTCAGGCTTGAGCTTCCATAGCTGGTAGTTGGTATTGTAGAGCTTTGCAATTGCAAATTTCACATCTGAACTGCTCACCATCTTCCAGCAGCTTGGATGCAGCACTTGTTGACTTGCAGTGTTCTGTTTAGTGTCAGGGCCTATAACCTGTTGGTTATTAGATGAAGCACTGAGATCTTGAGGAATGCCTAATTACAGTATGTTTTACTTACTTAGAAGAACATTGCAAAACTAACATACAGACTATCATAGACTAGCTTTGCACTACACCGCCATCTAGTGGTCAAAAGACAATACTACATCAGCATTAGCTGTTGTATTTCCAACATATACAAACTTAAAGTGGCACCAAACCCTCCAACTTTTATTAATGTATTCACTATTATAAATCAGGGGAACATTCTAAAGTACACATTTTAATAAAAGTGTGTGCCCAGCACTTACTTTGTTGATGGCTTTATTGCCCTTGGCTCCAGATTGCTCCATGCTGCTTCTTTTAACTATCATGTGTGGAAGCACACACACTGGAGACACAGAATGAGACAGGACATGGGAGTGGTACGTGCACGGTGAGGAGGGAGGGGTGGGGAGCAGGGGAGTGACTGGCTGTGTTAGGGTTTCACAATCTGTGTGAATGTACGCATGCTTGGATTGCACATGAAAGGGTGGCTGTATGGGAATGGAGTCACCTGAAGAAAGGAACCTAAGAAGATGATATTTTGATAGATGGAGTGTAGCCTACAAATATTAACAGGGCTATTCACAAAAAGTTTGGGGAAGTCAGGAGAAGTGAACAATCTAGGACAACATAGCTGAACTGGAAAGTGAGCTGAATTGGAGAATTTTTCCAAATCCGCCATGTTGCCCTAGGTTGTTCACTTCTCCTGCCTTCTCCAAACTCTTTACCCTTTTGTGAATAACCCTGTAAATATGTATATGTATTATTTCATATTCAGATGACTAAAAAAAACCATAATACAAACTTGTCAGAATTGCTAAAATTACCATGAATGCAGGAAGCGCCCCAGGACCTGCTTCAGTTGTTTTGCTCTTACCTCTACCATGATAGCCTAGTCTTCCAGCATTACTCCCATGCTGATGATACACTGTGCGAGTGGAGAACAATTATAAAATAGCTCATGTGACATAGCAATGGCATTCATATCAAGAAAAAGCTTAATATTTACATGTCTTCAACCCTATGAGGGCAAAGCAGCCCCGACCCCTAGCAATTAAAGCAGTGCTAAAATACAAGCACAAGCATCTGACATTTCCTGCAATAAAGTGCTCTCTTTCAGTGACCACTGACAGGCAGTCATGCCCCACATAAAACAGGTTAGCAGAAAACATTTACCCAGGATTATTCCATCAATGTTTTTAACCACTTCAAGGCCAGGTGTTTAGACCCCCTTCCTGGCCAGGCCATTTTTCAGTATTCAGCGCTGTGGTACTTTGACTGAAGTTTATTCCTTCATGCAACGTTGTACTGAAATTAATTTTATACCATTTTTTGGGGACAGAGCTTTATTTTGGTGGTATTTAATCACCACTGGGGTTTTTATTTTTTACTATAATTAGGAAAAATTACAGAATATTTTGAAGAAAAAAAAGTTTTTTTTACATTATGTTAGGAAACATTTATTATTACCCAGTTTTTTGGTAAAATATAAAAGTCGGGGTCACGTCGGGTAAATAGACACCAAACATGTCAAGCTTTAAAATTGCGCGCACCCGTGAAATCGCAGAAAACTACCATACCCAAAATTGGCCACAGGCGACACTTTAAAAGCTTTTACCGCTCATCAGTTTAGTGTTATCAGTGATTGATGGCCCTAGACTTATTGCTCTCACTGCGACGTTCGCGGCGATATGTAACATGTGCGGCGTAATGGCCGCAATCGTCGTTGTTGCACTATGCGTCCCCGACGTATGTTTGCGTGTATGTATGGGTGGGGACTTAAATTTTTTTTTTTGTTTTTTTATTCTTTTTTATGTGTAACTTTAAAAGAAGCTGGTCCCACTCAGATCTAGAGAGCTCCGGGCCGGCCCGGAAGTGGTTAATAACAAACATTTACAGATCAGTTTACTGTAGTTTTGTCCAAAAATACAGCATTCAATCTTTAAACATGAAGGGAAAGAGCTCTTAAACAAAATACTTTGATGCTGCTGTTGTGGTTAAGCCAAAACAATCAGGTCCTTCTCAAAATATTTTTGAAAATAAAGAAATTGTTATTCAAAAAAAAAAAAAAAACATTTAGAATGCTCATCTTGATTTCTCCTTTCCATTAAAACTATAACTTCCCTGATACATGTGCATGTATCACTGCTTGCAGTTACATTTGTAAGATTGGTGAAGTGAATGCATAAAGGCTTACTAGACTGAAAAACACTGTTGGCATCTATCTATCTATCTATCTATCTATCTATCTATCTATCTATCTATCTAATTAATTTTTTTCTCTTTCTATTTATCTATCTTTACGGTGTGTCCATTTTAATATGTATTTTTCTGTCTCACTACTTTTTATATTTGTTTTTCTGTCTTGCTATGTCAAGTTATCTATTGACCTATCTGTCTTTTTATCTGCATTTATTTACACATAGCTTGCATTTGGCTATATTTGCCATTAAAAGGCTTAAGGGCAATCGCTTATAATGATCCACCATTAAAATAATTATTTTCATCTTGACAGCTTCTTTTTTCCTCTCTCCTTACTGGAAGATTTAAAATGGCACAAGTTTCCAGACACTTACTGCAGTCTAGGGTAGAAAAGTTCCAGTACAACATCATATGGCATTCAGGCTAACCCATTGCCTTGAAGTAGAGATGAATCATATATATAGACTATCGTATTTTAAACAGAAACCAAGTGACAGCCATATGACACCTGGAAGTCTATAAATGCATAGAGATGTGCTACATGAACCTAGTCGTCTTCGAAGTATAATGGATTGATGTCTGCAACTGCATAACTATAAACCATATGGAGATCTTAAGTGCTTGATATATTGTGTTTATTCTGTTTACTTACTTAAATGAAAAACTGTATGTCCTGTACCGTGTGAGCTTTATTTAATAAAAGTCAAAAAATAGTGTTGTACAGGTATTGTTTTATAACCATTTAAATGGCAGCTTTCTACAGCTTTGATTATTTATTAATCAATTAATTAGAATTTCTTATTGGTTTGTAATGAAATGGATTTACTGGTGAGCACATTTTAACCATTGTTTTATGTGTTCTTAGTTAATACATTTGAATAAAAAATTCACTTGTCAGTTTATTACCCACAAGTCAGGATTATAACTGATGAAAGCTGTACCTGCATCAGTCTGTTTTGTTGTCAACATGGTACATGTGCATACATTTCTGACTTTTTAAAATACATTGAAAAAAATATTGTGTTGAATTTCTAACAAGCAATGTCTGTCAGCCTTTAATGAAAGCATAGTTAATAGGATTGTCCAAGGGTTTTTTTAAGGTGAAATGAGTCAACATGGTACATGTGCATACATTTCTGACTTTTTAAAATACATTGAAAAAAATATTGTGTTGAATTTCTAACAAGCAATGTCTGTCAGCCTTTAATGAAAGCATAGTTAATAGGATTGTCCAAGGGTTTTTTTTAAGGTGAAATGAGCAGCTGAAATAGCAGTCCCTCTAACTCAGTAACCTCTCCCATTTGACTGAGAGCAATTCACAGACAGAATATAGTAATATGTTAGTGTATCTAAATTTGGTTATGTTTATATAAGCTTCAAGTGTCCTGGCATTTCTCTTTCAAATAACTATGGCAGGGAGTGTAAATGTGAAAGTGGATAAGATGGTAGCAGTTTAACGAGGGTCCCACTAAATGCTAATTAATTAATTTTAACTCAACTATGGCTGAAGGAGTAAATAAACATTTACACAATTTGCACAATTCTGTTTGCAGAACTTGTGAATAGTATATTTTTTGTCAGGATAAAGGAATAGGCAGCCAAGGAATAAGCACATTATCACATGCACATAAAGGACATCTTGCATGGACAACTCTGAAGGGTTATGATGACACAAAAGTACATACATTATATGTCATTGTCCAATAGTACAAGTATGTAGTATACTAGTCTCTGCACAAAATGGTATTTAGGCTGTACAATGCTGCAGGCACAAGTTAGAGTATCTATCAAGAATATTGTGACAAATTGTATGGTTATGAGGTAGCTCATGAGGTGCATGCCTTAAAGAAGAGCTCCAGGAAAATAAAGAAAACTTACCCTTGCAGTGGGGCTACAGCAGCACTGCAAAAGTGATGTACTCATTTTGTCTAGAGGGCTCAAATAAAGCAATTTTACTCACCTGATCCTCGGTCCCACTGCGGCCAGCACTCACCTCTCCCCCCTGGTCTGGCTATGGAATGTCTCTTCGCATACTCATGTCTAATGCAGATCAATGGTCATATATAAGATGTGATGCCATCAGTGGTCCTTATACCACCGGATCCCAGGGGAGAAGAGGCTGCAGTGGCCAGTCTAGCAGCCCAGAGGGAGCCAGGGGGACCAAGGATCAAGTTAGGACTTGACCCTTGCAGTGCAGGGCAAGCCCCAGTTCAGGGTTAGGTTTTAAATTTTTCTGGAGTTCCACTTCTTTAAAAGACACAATAGGCAGCTCTAAAATCAGAGCAGCAATTTCTGCCACTCCCTACTGAAGGAAATCTCCATGAGGTCATAGGCTTCAGAGGTCAAATTAGGTCTGTTGACCTCAAACATTTGGAGTGGTACTTCTCTGGTCTATATATAAATAATATTGTATACATTTTCTTACAAGCCTCATAGAAAGCTGCAAACAGCTGGACTACAAAGAATGGAGTGTACTCCTCCCCCATAGTCACTGTGCTATATAGTGCTCCATTACTGTTAATTGCATTGAGGTGCATTATAAGGTATATTATTGTATACCATCCATAGTATTCCTAGTGAATAGACCCAATAGCCCTGTTTAAAAATAACTTATGTATGTGTCAGCAACAACTTTTTTTAGCTGTTTAGCTGCTGTTCCCCACCTTTCTTTTTTTGATGTATTACATTTTTTGAACTATTGCACATACATGCTGAACATCATGTAAAACTGCTTGCAGCATGTATGTGCAATACTTCTGACTTTTGTCTGTGACATAATAAATACACTGCACTTTTTGTTTTGATTTCATTGATTACTCATTGCTATCCACTATTTCAAAAGCGACTTAAACAATCAACCTCCTATATCAACTCTCTCCTGGGACAAATCTTAAATATCCTTCAAAAATGTTCTACTTTTTTTGAGAGAATCTCTGTACCAATTGCACTTTCACATTTGAGAACCCAAAACAATTATATCTGGAATTAATAATCTCACAGGATAACCTATTCAATGCCATTGACTCTAGAATCCAAGGTGCAACTGGGTGTTGCTGGTCTTGTTAAATTTGAGAATTCTGCCCACTTAGGAATTATACTGTCTTGGTCTACCTGACAAGCTAATAAAAGCTGGATGGAAATTGAACACTGGATCTCCCTGATTTATCACTATTCACTAATATGTCTCCCAAGGATACAATACAGAGCATACCTCTGTTATCCTCTATGCAACCTATCCTCAACTCTCTCTCCTCTTACTAATATCTTACACAACCCTGGTGTAACTGGTAGCCTTTTCACAAGCTGGACTAATACAACCTGAATATGTCACTCACAAAAATATATCAGCTCAGGACATTTGAAGAATTATGAATTAAACATGACTTATCTAAACAACTATTTTATTTCTATTTAAAATGTAAACAAAAAACGTGTCTACCAGACTGCCAACACTACAGTTGGAGCAATCCACCACTTTTGAAGCACTATGTTCCCAGGGCCCTTCTGAACCATATATGATTAAAACATATACAAACTCCTCTTAAAGTGTATGTATAGCCAAAGCTTATAGTCTTGTTTTGGATAGAAGGGTAGGGAAAAGTTAAAGGCGCTCAAAGGTTATGTTTCTTCTATGTTGGGGAAATTTACTTTTACTTCCTGTCCCAAAACTGCAACAGGATATTAGTGGAAATCTCTCTCTCGTAGACAGCTGTCCCAGGGCAAGTGTCCCTATTGGAAGTTTACCCCTTGCCTCTTGTACTGCAACAAAACTCTAAAATGTTGGATTTTATCAATGTAAATTATAGTAACAAATACATTGTATTAAGATTCTCTGTAGACATTTTGTAGTTGTATACTGTGCTTTCAGAAAAAGTTAGGTCCTAGCATAAATACATGCAAGTTATTGATTCCCACTGAAGACCTTGATACAGGTTTGATTCATTGTAAGTCTTTGATGTCTTATACTTTGATAAATCTGGAATCCTGACACAAGTCTGAATCTCTAATCATGACCATAAATAATTGAAGTTTTCAACTAGTAAACCCAACAGTGTTTGAGCCCCAAAGGAAAATGCACAAGTAACAAAACCAAGCTCTTGTACACATACTGCAGATGACAAGTTATAATAAAACTGTAATCCAAAACATTAGTAGTGAAATAAATAATATTTTAAGCAAGACTGGGAATAAACATTTGATCTGTGTTGCAATGCAATGCAACATGCTTTTAATACATCTAATAAATACATCACCTTATAAATATAAACCTACAATATTCTTTTAATCTGTTTAGTCTCCACATAATAGTTATAAAAGTGACAAAATAAAGTTTGTATTAAATATGCTAATCAATATGGTATTTTCCAAGAAAATATAAGTCCTTCTTTGAAACAGGCTACATGTTCTTATAAAGTAATATACTACTAATTTATTAAATTTTTAGCTCCTTGAACTAGTCATCCCCAATTTTACAGTGTTTGTTCTATTTTCTGATATTAGTATTTATAGATTTTAAGGGCACCTACAGTATAATGTTGGACAATGTCATGCTGTCATAAAAGAGAGTTAGAAGGTGATCTCTGCTCTTGATTTTGTTAAATATTTAACATGATTTGGAAGTATGACATTTAAAATAAACTTGGCATTAACATGGCCAATTCAGACTGTGGGTTTTATGAAAATGTCATACAACAGTGGTTACTCTTGGTAAAATCACATTTAGAAACAATAAGCAAAACAAATATGTAGACAGCTGAAGATTTACACAAATCTCAAACCTATGGCATTATTAAGTATAAACACACACACGTGACCTGCGCATGACACACACAGACCTGAAGCATCCCAGATTCCCATCTCTTCAACTGTCCCTTAACTCTTCCAGCAGGGGTGCAGTAAAGAAGCAGGGAGAATGGCAGGTGGTCATGTGAACATCTGCCCCTTGGTTTCCTGATTGTATGGGAGGCCTGAAAAACCGCAGCTATGCTCCCTCGCAGCTTCGCAGGCTGCCAAGCGCTGGGAGGGCAGTTGCAAAGCCCTTACACATGTTAGAGGCATGACTCTCCACCAACACACCCCCCCCCCACACACACACTTCCCCCCCCCACACACACACTGATTGTACACCATTTAACACCCCACCACCTTCCCCATTATCTCCTAGAGACACTAATAGGGGAAAAGCATGATCAGGCCAAAGCCTGGCTGTTGTCTCACCTTCACTGATAGAACACTATACCTTCACTGATGACACAGTCACAAGTCTAGTCACTTGCTTAGAGAGCCCAACACTACATTCTTCAACTCAAGCTCAGTGCTGCCAACTGGCAGGAGCTGCAGCTGACTGCACTCGTCTGGAGCAGAGCTTAATGTGTTCAGTGCACCGATGAACCGATGTATCAAACATAGCATCCTCGGCATCCCTTTAGGGCTCGTTCACACCAGATGCAGTATTTTCTGGCTCGATTCTGGCCAGAACGCACTGCATCGCATTGTGGCCGACTCAGGGGGCGTGGTGGTCCATTGAAGTGAATGGAACCGTAGCCACGCAGCAAGCGCCAAAACACTCAGATGTGAACATGCCCATCGAAATGAATGGGTTTTTTTTAGCCTTTTTTTAGGGCAGACAAAGTGTTACTAAATGCTAAATGTGAACAGAGCCTTAAACTCTGTAACCTTTGCTCATTACCTAATGATGCAAGTACCTGAAAGTGTTGGATATCTTCAGCAGCTCAGGATCATCACCATGACAGACTATTAACATGCTGTTTTACAGGCTGGACTTAGCTTTTTTTTACTCTATAGAGACATGGTCACTTCAATTAATCAATTTGTGTGTATTAAAAAGGTGTAAACCCAACCATTACATAGTTACATAGGGGTCTATTCACTAAGCTGCCGAAGTGAGTGAGCCCAACGAGCGAAGTGAGCCGAACCCTGTTCGGCTATTCACTTCAGGCTGGTACGGCTGATTCCAGCTGTATATCGGCTGAAATCAGCCGTACATCGGGTGGCTTTGTGTGGCTTCGGGTCGGCCGAACATGCTCAGCATGTTCGGCTGACCCGAAGTGCAAAAGAAGTTCGACTCAGCCGATCCAACATCTGGATCGGCTGAGCCGAACCTCCGGCAGGCTACTCCCTGCTGTTCGGTCTATTCCTATAGATGTTAGCTCCTGTGTGATAGCAATAAAGTTAAGTGGAAAAAAAAATTGATTAAAAAATTATTAAATAAATAAATTAAAAAATTAAAAGGTGATTAAAAAGTAAAAAATAAGAAACACATTATTAAAAAATAAGAAAATAATTATAAAAACATAAACAATAACATAAAACAATTATTAAAAATAAAAAAGTAAACGATAAGATAAATACAAATTTAAATAAGTAAAGAAATAAATAAAAAAAAGTGATAAAGTTAAAAAACAATAAAGAAACAATAAAAAAAATAAATGTAACCCTGCTGCCCTGCCATCCGGTTGCCATTCTCCATTGATGGGGGGTTGGCGGGCGGTTGCGGAACCTGGCCTTGGGGCAGCAGGGAGGGTAAATACAGGGAGGGTAGATCCCATGATCACTAAACACCAGCTCTACCTTTGAACACAATACACTGTCCAGGGGTTGCCACTATGAATACTAATGAATGGGGGTTGGAGAGCTGAAAGACAGCCATTTCCATGAGGATATAAAGAGGAAATTTAACAAAGAAACTTTCTTTGTACAAATAGAGCAACTGGATATGCCTGCTTCATGTGCACATTGCTTGCATATATTTCAATTTTTTTAATAATATCTCTGCAAGGATGGAAATGGGCTTTAAACCACTGCTACTAGCCAAATGGAATTTTAAAACTTTTTTTCTTAGTTTTTTTTTTTTTTTACTGTCCTCCAGGATACTGTACAGATTCCCAAGTACTTTATTTGACAACCCAATACCTATTAGTCTATAAAATAGAAAGGAATTATTTTCAAGATTCACTTCCTATTGATCCGTGTTAAAGTTCACAGCTGGCAAACTTTTCAGCATGTTCGACGAGAACACCCATAAATCAAACCCAAACAAGTTCCCCCATCAATAATATCCACAAATGTTAAGCTAATAATAATAATAATAATAAGTATAGGATATTATTTCACAAGGATTACGTATGAATGAGAAGGGCCCTAAATGATGATCAGTCCTTATAGTTATATGTATTTGTTTCGTTTGGGACAGTACTAGAGTCTATGTAAAAATATACATTAATTTAATTATGTCTAGAAAGCTATATTTCTATATGTTTAAAAGTAACAATAAAGCCATTATATTGGTATTCATCAATCAAGTTAAAGATGGGCTGGCCAGAACAACCCTCACTATTCCTAATTATATGGGTTAGCTTAAATGGGTCACAACACCTCAAAATACTAATAAATAAACTGCTGTCTCAAATAGACACTTGCTTTTTACATACGCACACAGACGCACTACTGACACATATTTCTGTACAGGCACACACATGAGCTTAAATCCTAAGAACTCTTACAAGAACATAGCTATACTTTTTAAACATATTTTATTATATTTTGTAATATAATCTTTAATCATTTGCTATTTTGCTTTTAAACACATTTTTGAATTTTAGGCAAGAATAGTATTGTATTCCAGGTTTGAGTGCTTCTTATCCTTAAAAGGTATTTCTTTAAGTTTATGAAGTACCATAATGCTCCTGTGTAACAGAGCAATAGCACTGGAATAGGTTGGAGCCACAGTTCATGATTTACCCTGCAGTAACCACTAGACATTTTGCAGCTGAAGGCCAGCTGCAGAAATATTATATGAAGCACCTTTACAGTTCTGGAGCACTGGATTAGCCTGCAGGAGCAAGCAGTGTATGTACCATCTGGTAATAAAGGCAGACAAACAGTGGTGACAGGAGCTGGTCATAGTGGCAGTTCGGGAGGGGTGGCAGGAGCGGCACATAGTGGCACGTTCACTAAGGTGTCAGGAGCTAGTAATGGTAGTATGTAAAATGGTCCTGTAGAGGTGGCAGAAAGTGGTAATAGTGGCAGGCCAGCAGAGGTGGCAGGAGTCAGTAATAAAATAAGTTCACAAGAGGTGGCAGGAGATGGTAATAATGGCAGCAGAAGGCCCAGAGAGGTGGCAGGAGCTGGTAATCATGATAGTCCAGAATATGTGGTAGGAGCTTGAAATTGTGGCAGGGCAGGGAAGGTTGCAGGAGCTGCTGATTGTGCCAGTGTAAGGTAATGATAGCAGTCCAGAAGTGGGGGCAGAAGGTGTAAATTGTGGCTGAAAATGGTAGTGATGGCAGCAGCAGACCAGGAGAGGTTGTAGGTACTGTTACTGGTGGCAGGCCAGGAGATGTGGCAGGAGCTGGTAATGGTGGCAGACCAGGAGGGAACACAGGATCTGATAATCACGGTAGTCAAACAGATGTAGCGGCAGCTAGTAATAGTGACAATACAACATTGGTGGAAGGAGCTGGAAATGGAGGAAGGAGAGGAGACATGAACAGAGCTGGTAATGGAGGCAAGCTAGGAGAGGTGGTAGGAGCTGGTAATCGAAACAGTCCAACAGAGGTGGCAGGAGCTGATAATTATGGCATTGGCATGCCAGGAGAGGTGGTAGGAGCTGGTAATGGTGGCAGTCCAGAATAGATGGCAGGAGATGGTAATGGAGGCAGTCCAGCAGTGGTGGCATTCCAGAAGAGATGCCAGGAGATGGTAATGGTGGAAGTCCAGCAGAAATGGTAGGACCTGGTAATGGTGGCAGTCCAGCAGAGGTGGCAGGAGCTGGTAATGGTGGCAGTCCAGCAGAAGAGAAAGTGCTGGTAATGGTGGCAGACCAGCAGGGGTGACGGGAGTTAGTAATGGTAGCAAAGGCAAGCCAGCAGAGGTGACAGGAGCTAGTAATGGTGGCATCAGCAGGCCAGGAGAGGTGCCAGGATAGCATAGGTGGCAGGCCATGGTAATGGTAGCAGTGCAAGGCCAGAAGAGGTGGCAAGTGTTTGTAATGGAAGCAGGCTAGCAGAGGGTACAGGAGCTGGCAATACTGATAGCAGCTAATGATGGTGACAGGCCTGCAGCTGTGGCAAAAGCTGGTAATGTTGTATGGTAACACTTGTAAGGAAAAATTTAGTCAGTAGCATCAGCTTTAAGGATCCTGTAATAATCACTGATTAACAACTGGTTCATTTTTATAAAAGTGAGCTGGTCCAAAGTGTTAGGTGACAGATAGATTTATCTCTCTGTAACAACGCCTGCTGCGCTGAAGGCCCTCTCAGACAGCACGCTGGCTGTAGGGCAAGCCAACAGCTCCAGCACCTATTGTGCTTAGTCTGGCCAGTGATCCAGCCTGGTCACCCAATACTCAATGGATTCCTTACTGTGAAGAGTGTCCACATAAGCCCTGTACTCCCAGTAGGCTGCAATCACATAGTTAGGTGCTGCCTGTGACTGCTGCTCCTAGCTGGACCTGTCCACCATGATTGGAAAAACAACCTAAAAGCCTTGCTAAGGCAGTCACCACCACCACCACCTCTGTTCCTCCTTTCAGTTCTGAGAATTGGAGTTACATTGGTAATGAGAAGAGATTGTGCCACTTTATGGAAATGCAGCCACAAGGTTTTTCCTCAGCACCTCCTTTTTGTTTTGCTCCCTGTGGATTGCTAGGATTACATTTTTAATTTTCCCCTTGTATCATGGGATCCAAAAGAGTGGCCACCCAGTAATGGCCCCTCCCTCTTCTTCTTGATCTGAATCCTGCGGTCCTTGTGCAGGCATTTCAGCATGAATGAGCCCATTTACCACAAATTATCTTAGTGTGACTGAGGACAACAGTGTTGTGAATAATCTTACCCCACCCACTTTCAACTCCTAGGGTCTGCAAGAGGTGAAATATCCCCCTGGAAGCCTGTCTCATGTCCTCCTACTCCGCACCACCAGCCCCCAACCGTCATCCATGTAAAGCTTCTCTGCTGCCTGCTCCCTCTGCCTTACAAAGTGTATAAACGTCAATTAAGATACATTTGGACATTTGACCTTGGTGTGCTGGTGACATGCTAGGGCAATTCAGTAAGGTGTGCAGTGGGATCTCCACAGAGTCTCATTGCCTGGTCTGTCTCACCACACAGTGTGTGCTCCAGCAGGAACACCAGGGAGATTGGGTTGCTGATCCCTGCAGCACTTCAAGAGCCTACATTATCTTCATTCTATACTCACACAGGTACTCATTGATGGCCTGCTGCTCCTAGTGCAGCCACTGCAGTATGGCCAACTTTTAGTTCCAGTTAGGGCTGGTAATGATTAAAAATTTCCTGTTCGATTAATCAAATTTTTTTTAATCGATTAATCGATTAATTTCGATTAATTATAACGCCCATACACATCCAACTACATTGGGCTATACACATACAGCACAGCAATAAAGTAATAAAATGAACTAGGATCACACTAATCCTGCACGTTATTAATCTCACGTGCCCCACTCAATATGTCCGCCGCTTGAGTGGGGCAACTCAGAATAATAATGTGCTGGATTAGTGTGATCCTAGTTCATTTTATTACTTCATTGCTGTGCTGTATGTGTATAGGCCAATGCCAGGGATCCCAACCTGAAATAAGCAATTTCAGGGAGGTGTCCCTCTCATTTCAGGGAGGTGCACTCTACCCCCCATCCGCGGAGGGGGGATTAGGGGGGGGCTGGGAGAGAGCACCCCCCCCCCTGAAATGGTGGCAGATAGCACAGGAAGCAATAGCTTCTTTGCTATCTGCAGACTTTTTTTTTGCAGTTGTCAGAATAAAAAAAGGCATAAGAATGCATAGCTAGATTCCTATTGGCTATTTCACTTTGCAATAGCCTATAGCAAACTAGCTATTGCACCCGCCCACTGCTGCTTTCAATCACCAGAAGAGGACCTGATAGAAAAATTCAGGTCCCCCTCTGCTGATTGACAGCAGAAGTGGGCGGGTGCATGGGGGAGGAGTCCAGTGACGTCATGGACATCGACATCACCGGACTCCTCCCCCCTTCCCTTCGTTAGCTGACAGAGCCACTTGTGGAAGGGGGGAGGAGTCCGGTGACGTCGATATCCGTGACGTCACTGGATCTCCGACGGAAGACCCGGAAGCCGGCGGAGAGGTGAGTACGGAGCCAAAGAACTTTGATCGATCAAAATAATTTTGATCGATCAAAAAAATTCACGATTAATTTCCGCAGCCCTAGTTCCAGTGTATGTGCGTGCATGACAGCAACTGAAGCTATTGTTGACACATAAAATTAATGCTGACACATATGATTTTATATAGAATTGCAACATATATTCTGCAGTACTACATAAATAATATATAAGACTCTTTAAAGGAAATTTGTCTAAAAAAACCTAGACTTGCAGTTGTGCATGCATCAAAATTTGATAGATCTTTTAACATCAAAATGAAAGTGATAATATTTTACTAAATTCCCTTTGCAATTTTAAATAATTATGTCCAGTGACTAGGTTCCGGTCATTGTTAAGAGCTCCGGGCTCTATGCAGCTTTTTGCAATAGTGTTACCATAATGTCCTCTATAAATTAATGTGATGACAGCATGAATTAAAAAAACAAAATCAGTCAGTGCTACAACACTATAAAAATGTGAAATAAAAAACAACCAGCCAAATACCCAAATATGACTTCAATGGGATGTAGAGCAGCTAAACTGAAGTTGCTGCTAACATACAATAAGAGAAATCTAAAAAGCACTGTTTGGTGCACACACTAATATGTAGCTCACTGCCCTGCATTTTATACTAATGTATCACAATATATCACTGTGTATAGCACTATAGAACATTCTATAGAACACTGTATAGCACAAATATCTCTCCCTGCAAACACTTCTTGCTTCAAACCAATGCTCGTCTTGAACCTAAAGATGATCCCTAGTTCCTGTTCTTGATTGTTTTTTGTAAGGTATCTGTAAGGTATCTTTACATCAAGCATTAGCTGGAAAACATTCAAATATATACAGTATATTCACAGAGATAAAGTACAAATTCTAAAATAAAAATTGAAAGGGAAATTATGAACTGTTCATAAAGTGATATGTTAACACCTGATGACTTTCTCTTGAACACTTACCATAGTGGAAAATCAAGTAAAACACAGACAGAATAATCACAATTCAAAGAAATATCATATCATTACATTTAGACTATATAACATTATCTTTAAAAACCATGTTCAAAGAAAAGCAGAAAGAACAATGATTCATTGGGGCTTGAACTTTCCTTCAGCTTGCCTGACCGATAATAAACCCATGAATGAAGCGAGATAAAATGGTCTGTAGAAAGTCTACCTTAAAGGATAGTAATTATGATAGAGATAACTCTTTCTGTGTACTGTGAAATTGCATATGTCCTTACACAGATCAAAAGCAAAAACATTGTGATGAGGTTATTTCATGTGATACTAAAAAAAACAAAAAAAAAACCAGCGACAAGAAAATAATAAGCAGATCTCCTTGAAAATGTCCCTGCTTGTCAATGTCAAACTAATAAAAGAATAAAATGAAGACTTTGTCAACGTTTGTTTTGAAAACGAAGTAATTAACTCACTTAGCATTTACAGCAAGTGTCAGGAACCTAAAATCACAGCAGTAACTCCTTCGATCATATGCAAAATGTGCAGCATATATTGTACAGCAATATTATTTTACAGTAGATATGGCTCTTTAAAGGAAAATTGTCTTAAAAAAAAAAAGAGTACACACATGCAGGTGTGCATTTATCAGATAACATAACATGGTTTTTCCTAAATCTCTTAACATCCAAAGTGAAGTTATAATATTTTACTAAATTCACTCTGTATGTGGCCATTTTGAATTAATATTCTAGGCAAACTCTCTATTATTCTGGGCAAATTATTTGTCTAGGCCAGGGGGTCAACAACCCGGAGCCGCATGTGGCTCTTTCATCCCTCTGCTGCGGCTCCCTGTCCCGGCTGCACTGAGGCCTCAGGAGCCTGAGG
>NW_017308743.1:31791-46487 GCF_000935625.1 Nanorana parkeri | reverse complement strand
CCCGGAGCTCCGCACTGCCAACGGGCTTCTCAGCAAGGGGCCGCGTTCCTAGTAACAGGCGACGGGAGAGAAGTGTGTGTCACATGCCCCGCTCCTGCAGTGCACACCGTCTGGCTGGGATGCTGGCTGTGAGGCTTGGCAGGTGAGTCCGAATGGGGAGGGGGCGGGGGAACGGGTTTAACTGCACACTGTGTGCTGTTATTTAATTTAATAAGAAAAGTGGAATATAATCTATTTCTCTAATTAAATGATTAGACAGGACGGCTGTTCTATCAAAGTTTGTGACTGGGTTGGAATATGTGACCGGTGACATGGTCACACATTTCAATGTAATCCAGCCCAGTTTTTTGGTGGTGGAATGTGTGACCGCAATAGGTCAAGCATTCCAACACTTTCTCCGCTGTTCCAGGGCAGATCGGCATCGCAGATGGTATGTGCAGGAGAACTGTCACTTCTATCCCACTTTGTGAGTGCAGTGGAGTGTGAGATCGCACTCAGAGTCGAATAGAAGTGACATTTCAGGACCGAACAGCTGTTCCAGGGCAGATCAGTTCTCCTGCACATACGATTTGTGATGCCGATCTGCCCTGGAACAGCTGAGAAAGCGTTGGAATGCTTGACCTATTGGCGGTCACACATTCCACCGCCAAAAAACTGGGTGGGATTACATTGAAATGTGTGACCACGTCAATGGTCACACATTGTAACGCAGTCTCAAACTTTGATAGAACACCATCATCAGGGGCCGGTACCCATGTGAGGGATATGGGCAGCCTGGGGGGACTCTTACATGAGTATCAGCTGTACCAGGGGTGGCATGGCAGAGGTGACATGGGAGGGGGTGGAGGCCCCAGCAGCAGCAGGTAAGAGGAGTTGGGAGGTACAGGGAAAGGGACCCCGGCAACCAGGCCACCTGAGGCCCTGCAGAGCCCACCATAGAGAGTCTCGGATGGGCTGTGCAGGATTCATGGTGGGCTCTGCAGGGTCACACTCAGGTTGGCACTGCGGGATCTCAGGTAAGTCCAAAGTCCAGTGCGTTAGTAAGGCCTGAGTCCAGTGCGTTACTAAGCCCACATATACCTAGCATAAAGGTAAAAAACAATATATGCAGTGTTATCTTCATTTTAGATGTTGAAAGGGTTTTGTGGCTCCCGGTGTTTTCTTTTCTGTTGGAAACGGGTCCAAATGGCTCTTTGAGTGTTTAAGGTTGCTGACCCCTGGTCTAGGCAAACTCTGGCCCTCCAGCTGAGGGGAAACAACAAATCCCATAATTTATCTGCCCCTGCGAGTCATACCTGTGGCTGCCAGAGTCTTGCAATGCCTAATGGGATTAGTAGTAACATCACAGCTGGAGACCTAGAGTGTGTCTACCCCTGGTTTGCGCACTAGGCATTATTAAGAGCACAGGGCTCCATGCTCCATAGTGCCACTATAGTTTTCCTACATAAATAATGTGATCAAACAATGTCTACATTATAACAGTCAGAGCTCCAACATTATACTCTGACTATACACGCAGCACACAGATTACTGTTATCAGATAGATGATGAACATACATAGCAGTTATCTCTATTAACGATGGGTTAGATTTAAAATAGCCTACCTATCTGTAATGTCGGTTCTATCACATATCTGATTAGAGGCTTAAGTGATGAAAGGGCTTCCATTATGCTTCTGGCCCAGACACACATGGAATGGTGGACAGGAAAAGAGAGGGCTTGAGTACCGAATGTTAAGCCAAAAGATTCACACCTCTGTATAATTTAAATGAATACAGATAACTCACATCACATGGATCTATCACATATCTGGTTAGAGGCGTAAGTGACAAAAAGGGCCCCCATTGTGGCTCTGGACCAGACACCCCTGAAATGGTAGACAGGGAATGACAGGGCATGGGTGCGAAATGTCCAGACTGAAGTTCGACAACTCTGTGGAATATAAATGAATACAGATAACGAACATCACAAGAGGTAACATGCAAGAGTCTCTGTGTCTCTGTCACAGGGAAAATCTGAGTGTACATAAAATAGTGATGTTCTTAGGTGTAAAAGCAGCTCTTCCTGATCCTCAGTATGCTGATAGCAATATCTAAAGAAACAATTTGAAGACTAAACTGATGGGTAATCATTTCCCACCAAAACAATTGTGTTGCTCACCTTGGAGCTTGACTGTCATACATGTTTGTGGAGTAGAGCAAACCAGCTGGGCCATTTAGCATATCACAATTTCCTTGCATTTCTGGTCACTAGATGCTCAGCAGGGTGCTAAAGCTTGATAAACTTTATAGTGTAGACAGAAATAGTGGGTAGATATAGGTTGAAGCAGTGGAAAAACTTTATATTGCTTTTTTTAAATGTGTTGGAATAAAAACAATATGAAAGTTTATGCATTGCTTTTACCTATTTTCATTGTGTCTACCTATCCATAACATCATTATCCTCTTGTAGACATTGTAGTCAGTTTTGTTCCAAATTTATTGTTCTAAATTTAAATTCAGACGAGTTTCCTTAAAGTCAGACATTTGGATGCATCCAAACTTCCGAATTCAAATTAACTTGAATTTCAGATACATTTTATTTCGGAATTTGAACGTATCCGAAATTTCGTATGCATCCGAATTTCTTTGCATGCGAATTTCTGAATTGCAAAAAAAAAAAAAGAATTCAAACTTATTTCAAATGTTGATACCGAACATTCATATGCATCTGAATTTTGTCCGAATGTCATTTTAAATTAACTGATTGTTCAACATTGATTGTGTTATTGAACGTGAAAAAAACAAAACAGCGTGAGGTCCTCTCATCAAATTCATTCAGGAATTTTAGAGGGGCCTAATGGAAAAAAAAAGTGTGGGGTCCCCTCTAAAATCTCTTACCAGACCCTTGATCCGGGCAGCAGCCTGGCAGAGCAGGAAATATGGGGCACCGTACGCCCTCAGATCAGGTGTCTGGTAGGAATTTGGGGGAACCCCAAGCTGTTTTTTTATCTTCACATTCAACAACATAATAAACTCCATCCAAATAGATTTGAATTCATCTGAACTGAAAACGATACATTTGGATCCATCTTTACTGAAAAAAAAACAAAAACATTGAATTGATCCAAATATACTGAATCAAAATTCGGATACAAAATCCAGAATTTTTTTTGAATCGATCTGTAACAAAACAAAATACTTTTTTGAGCCTTTAATGCCTATACTGTAGCACTCTGCTGAGTGTCTATTGAAGAAAGACCAGAATTGCCATGATATGCTAAATTGACCAATCTCAGAAGCACTTCTTTTTTGTTTCTACTTCACATGTTTCTATTAGTATTCTGAGGATCAGGAAAAGCTTATCTTACTTTAGACACCTCTGTAAAAGACTTGAGGATTCCTCAGCTACAGTGTACTCTCAAAGACAGATGGTGTACTACCAAAGTACTGCATCATAGTCACTGTGGACAGTAGAATGCAGATCAAACCAGCAGCTGGCAAGAACCACCTGAACAGTATGGCAGCTGAAATCATGGTTATGGAGGTGGAAGCTGGAGTCACCAACTTTGAAGTCAGAAAGGACCCAGGAAGCGGGCAGAGTCTTGGTCAAGAAACAAGCCATGGTCAGTCAGGAAATAACCGGGTTAGCAACAGGTGTGCAGAACTGAGTAGGCCCAAAGGCAATCCAGCTGAGCAAATATGTAGACAGAGCAATATGGGTTAGCAATGGGTAGGAAAATAACAAGATCAGCTTATTTAGGTCAAATATTTAGAGATCAACAAGAAAAATCATGATTTAGCTCACTTTAAGTAGGCCTTCTGGTGGCAACACTGGAGTTCAGTGTGCACACCCATGTGTGTATACTCGTAAACGTCATGAATCGCTCCCACCCATTTATTTACATTCGGGCTGGACCTGTCATTTTGCGGCGGTTGTTTGGTGTCACTCATTGAGACTGAGGATGGATTACATCTCTGGAAGACTTGATTGATGATGGATTACAGAGTTAGATGATTGTTAAGGTGTTTTTGGAAGAATAAAAGGACTTGTCAAAAACTGTCTCTTGTTTTTTGTTCAATTAAAGGATTTTTCCACGGTGTGGTGTTTTTATTTACTATTTACGTTTCTCTTTGGTGAATGAGTAGGGGTAACAACTACCCCTTTCTCATTTGCAAGGGAGGGCAGCATCTGGGGGCCCCCTTTATGAAAGGAAGTACCCAGATACAGATGAACCCCCCTGCCCACAGACCCCCACAATCACTTGACCTCATCGGCATGGGGACAAGGTGCTTTTCCAGGGGTACCCCCTGGAAAAGCACCCCCCAATGCCGAGGGCATGTGACCTGATATGATGCAGGGGGGAGAGGGGGCCACTCACTCGGATTAAGGGTCTGCTATGGGATTTTAGGGGGGACCCCACTTTTTTATAGTTTTTTTGGTGTTAAAATTCCTACTAGAACTAAAGGGTCTAGTATGAATTTGTAGGATAACCCCACACGTTTTCTTACTTCGGGGGTCCCCTCTAACATTGCTACCAGACTGAAAGGGTCTGGTATAATTTTTTTTACAATTATATTTTTCATTCTGTTTGCCTCTGAGGTAGCGAACAGAATGACCGAGCCACATGTTGTGCAGAACATTCAGCAATTCACTGTCTGCTGTTCAGCCCCTTGGAGAATAGGGTTGAACAGCAGAGATGAAAGTGCCGAATGTTCACCTCAGCCGATCCAAATGCTGCATCGGCTGATGCGAACGGATTCTTCTCTTTCAGTATGGCCTATCGTGCTGAGGCTGTTCGGCTGAACCGAAGGGAGCTGATGCGGCCTGAATGTAGCTGATGTATGGCTAAAAATAGCCATACAGGACTGCAGTGAATAGCCAAAGAGGCTCCGGCTCCCTTCATTACGGTTCTGTTATTTATTCAGCTACCTGCGACAGCTTGGTGAATAACCCCCCTAAATGTTCAACAATGTGCAGAGTGTAAGAATTGCCTGGTCTTTCCAAAAGAGATTGTAACTCAGCTGCATAGATATTTCCAATTTGCAACCCTCAGGATTGCAACACTGGCATTTCAGAGACAGTTGATCATGCAAAAATAGAGATCTTAAGGAGATCAGTAGGCAGGTACAAGCCAGAGGTTTTGGCAGGTAGAAGACAGGTGTAGTCAAATAACTAAGCAGAAGTTCAGGGGAGTTAGCATGCTAACTACAATAAGCAGGATGCAAACCAAATAAGAATAGTACTTTTTTGTCAGCAGGTGGCAAGGTTGCTTGCTTAGGACTAATGAGTAAAGATGCAAGCTACTGATTGGATGTTTGAACTGTTTCTAGCCTATACTGCAGCCAGGAACATTTCTTGGTTGTTTTTTTTCTTGTAAATGCATGTGTACTGAAAGCATCATTCCTACTTCTGTGGGGAAATATAAATGATCGTTACTAAGAATGCTTACATACATTTTCGTTTATTCACATGACTTAAATCTGATTTTAAAAGAGCAACCCAGACAGTGTTAAAGTTTATCCCTTCTAGAATTAGTGTAACTTGAGGCAGACAGCTTACTCAGCATGCAAACATAGACACAAATGTACATGAAAAAAGGCATTTACAGAATACAATATTTATCACTATAATGGTCCTTTAAAACAACTGCCAATATTGAATATTCAGAAATCTATTTTAAATAAGGGCTGAGTCAAATGAAATGTGTAAGCAGGTCTTTTTTATCCCTCAACGCTTAGTCAAAGTAAAAGCTGAAAAACATGAGCTAGCCATATGAATCCTCTCTACCAACTCCGCAGTGTGATAGAACTTCTGAGCCTCCTCACATGCTGATAGACTTGGCATTTCATGATTCTGCTTACAGCAGCTCTAACTTGCATATAATGTAAGTTAAGTATGTAATATAACAGTGCATACTTTAAGGCTTCCTTTCACCAATGTAGTAAAACATATATAACGAACTAGAGCAGTATGCTTAATAATAGCTCCTATTTGTGCTTTTTATTTTCAAATTTCCTAAACAGAAAAGGTAAACTTAATGATTGGGCTGTCTTAAAGTGATCTTAAGTCTTTGATAATAGGTCAAACTTTGCATTACTAGTCTATGTATACTGTATGTTTATGAATACTGTTCACATAACAATGATACATTTGTTTACAAAGACATAGGCACCCATTTTTCTTTCACCTAGTCTACAGGTGTAGATTAAATCACCTTGGAACTATGCTTTAAAGTTCATTTCCCTCCTTGTAGGTGATTAGTATTTATTGTGGTAATGAAGAGGTGCAGTGACGATGTATACATGTAGACATTTTCATGACTCACATTTAGGCTTTCCTCGTTTTTTTCATGACTCACATTTTAGGCTTTCCTCGTTTAAAAGAGAACTATGGGGTAAGTGTTTTCCCCATAGTTCTCTTTATGGTCATGGGAGGATATATACTAACCTCCTCCCGTGACCCAAAGCTCAGCATATTGCGGGTTATTGCCCGCGATGTACTGAGAACAACGTAGTTGGGACGGATCCCGACAATACTGTCGAGATCCATCCAGCTGCGTGAGTGACAGCTGGCTCTGCCTATCAAGAGGCAGAGCCAGCTGTGCTCGCCCCCTCCCTGTTTGTTCCTCCACTCAGCGCTGGATGATCGCAGAGGGAGGGGGAATCCGTGTGGGGAGCGGTGACTGACAGTCACCAGTCACTGCAGGGAGACAATTGGGAAGTGAGCAGATCCGTGAATTTTTCTGCTCATTTCCCGATCGATAGAGCCGACCTGTGGCAGCTTCTTTGTCACAGGTTGGCTCTAACTATGAGTGTGAGTGAAAATCACTCACCTCATAGTTCACCTTTAAGCCGAAACATTTTCTCCACAGGAAAATCAATCAGACACCAGGGTCAGATGGTAATGTGGCTTTAAACAGCTCTCCCCCTCCCTGTTATTCATTGCAACATGATCAGTGAACAGCATCTCTGCCTTTGCACACAATACACTGTCAAGGGGAGGGGGAAGGGGGCTGCCTCTCTGAATACTAATAAATGGGAAAGGTAAGAAAGAGCTTGCAAAACAGAAGCAGTCATTTTTACATCAGGATATGAAGAGGAAAGCTAACACAAAAAGTAAGTTCAAACACAGCTGCTGCATATGCCTGGTTCATGTGCACTCTGTTGCTGCCATACAAAAAAAAAACCTCTACAAAAAAGGTAGAAATAAGCTTTAAGTCATTTTTCATGTTTCTGATAAACACTCAAGCCCTAATGAAGGGGGATTGTGTGGCCCCTGAAACATGTTGGCTACAAGTATTTTCATGATGTCAGTAGGGGAATTAAAATAATACAGTTTGGACTCTTTGAACATCTGTTTGGCACTCCTTTGGTTTATAAACACATATCTTTGGTTACAAGATCGTGTTCTGTATAAATATAATTGTAAGGTGTCCAAACCTTTAAATATCCTCTAAAAACATAAGTACAATTTTACAAGGACCACGCAAACATCTTCATTGTAAGTACAGAAGTGAGGTGCACAGCAACTCATCTTCTCACCAGGTGCTGCACTCAAGTGCAAAGCAGCATGCGCATCATGCAGAGCCTCCTTCTAAAAAAAAAAAAGATCTACCTTTGGCATGGCTTGTCCTGGTCAGAGCAGAGGCTCAGCATTTCAGAGGTGCTAGGGATATAACTTAATGGAAACATTGCTCCAGCCTTGAACAGGCAGGGCACAGAGAAGATTGATTAATCTACTTTTAAGGTTGTGTTTATACTGGGGAAATTAATTGTGGGGTAAGGAACTTTGCTACTTCATCTAAAACTACAATTAGTCTTTAAAGTGAAACAGTGATTTGCCCATGCAGTGCAAAGCAACAAGATTGCTTTAAAGCTGGTTTCTGCAGTATGTTATGCTTACCTTACTGTATCTTTGACACCCCCCACCACCACCACTTGTCTAATTTGCTGTCAAAAGGAAAGAGAATTACCCAGTACTTCCAGGTGTAGGATCTTGGGACTCCCCTTCTTTCATCTGACAGTACTGGTTCTTGGTCAATGGTCTAATACTGTCACAGGAGAGAAATCTGCAGCTATCTGTAAACCCTGATTGGGATTTACTCATCTTCTGCTAACTAATGAAGTAAGTTTTGAGTGAAGGAAGAGATGTTAAATATAGCACGCAGTAGGGGGTAACTTTAAATGTATCCTGTTGCTTTGCCCTGTATGAGTTTAACATTTTATTTTGCCAACAAAGTTTTCTGTGCATAAGGAAGATTTAGGAAATCTCATTTCCCTCCTGTGTGGTTAAAAAGTTACTATTTAAAAACCAACAACATTTTCCCCCAACTATGTGTGTTTCCCTTTAAATAGCACCACCCACAGACCACAATTTTGCAGTGGTTTTCAAGGTAAGAAAAGGGAGAAATAAAGAACACAAAATCATAGAAAAGGATACTACAGCTGATACAGTTATCAGCCCTGCATATAATAATTTGGGAATCTGTAACATTGTTTCTTGCCTTCAGCTACATAGAACAGAAACACAATACAAATAATAACCATAATAATATCCTTGTTAGCAAATCAGAAGGACAGTTAAGGACAGTTACATCTTATGATATCTATTGAATAGCATTAACATTTCAGTTTCAGAGTACTTGCCAAGGACATAACTCCTTGTGGAAAGGAATACTTAATATTCCTTTATGTTGGTGATTTATTATACCAATACAAATAATCATCAAACTATCATTAGAGAGAAAACATGTATTGTATGCCTACAATTAATAATGATAGCTTTTCTATGATAGTTACTTGACCATGAAATCTCTTTCAGGCCGCAATGAATGATACAGTCTTTCTAGTAGATATACTACTACACAGTAATTTGTCAATAGGCTAGCACAGTGAGATCACAGAGAGAAAAATATTGCAATATTAAATGAAATACTTAGATTAGTAGCAATTAGTTAATTAACAGAAGGACTGGATCAGCAATGTCAGATGCATATCTTAATACTGCTCCTTTATGAAAATAACTCTTTTAGAGATAGGTTATGATGTCGTATTTTGCCCAAATGAATCCAAGATCCTTGTAGCCACAGAGAGGGAAATAATTTGATATATACTATATATATCCCTCAGACTCCTATAGCACCACAAGAAAGGAGGTCTGTCCTGTTGATCAACATTTGCTACAGAAACTACAAAGCTTAACTCATTGGCAATCCACTGAAAAGTTGGGATATATATGAAACAAGATCATTAGAAAACAGTGGAATTCTTCCAAAACATCAGATTAGATTCTGAAAAGCTAGAACTAAACATCTGCTCCCATTTAACTCCAAACATCTTGAATGCCTAGTCTACAACTGCCTAAGCCATCACCTTACCGTTAACAATCTCCCTGGCCACTTTTGTCTTCAGCACTCCTCAGAAATTGGCCTCCTAATGATTTACTAACTGCTGAAACAAATGGCCACTATTTTATGCTCATTTTATACTCATACATTTAGACCTTTGACACAGTTGATCACCCAATTCTCCTCAATAAACTCCACTCCCTTGGCCTGAAAAACTCTGCACTCTCATTGTTCACCTCCTACCTATCTCACCACACCTTCAGTTTCACAACTCTACCTCCTCCTCCTCTCCCTCTTTCCATGGGGGTCCCACAAGGCTCTGTCCTTGGGCCCCCTTCTATTCTCTATCAAAACATCCTCCCTAGCTCAGAGGATAACCTCTCACAGCTTACAATACCATATCTATGCTGATGACACTCAAACTATCACTCCACTCCTCAGTTTCTGTTTACACAACCATCACTAATCTACGCACTGAGACAGCAACATGGATGTCGCACCATTTGCTCAAACTTAACCTGTTAAAAATTTAGCTTATAACATTGCCTCACCTACGCATCCCCTCCCTCAACATCTCCATCATGGTCAACAGCACAATGTAATTGTAATCTCTCACCTGTATCACTGTAACTCACTCTTTGTTTGCCTTCAACTACACAGCCTCTCTCTCCTTCAATCCGTCCGATTTTTACATTCATTACTTACTTGGCAAATACCACCTACAAAATCAACCAAATTTATTACATATAAGGCAACGGTCATCAGGGGGTTAAACCGAAGCGACTGCTCTATTAAACATAACATTCTGATATAGATTTGTAACTAGAGCCAGAATATCTTAATATATAAAGGTTATATGTTTAGGAGAATGGTATATTGATTCAGTACATGGACCAAAACTCTTAAGGGCTTAGAGAGAATTAATCTAAACTGGGCTTGTGAAAAAATTTGAATATTCAGTCAATTATCATAAATATGCAATCTATGATGACAATTCTAGGCTCTAGGAGTTAGAGAGAATAAGTTACCTGTGATCTTAAAGTTGGTGCTCTGCTGATTGCTTTGCTACTTGCTGGTAACACACACACACACACACACACACCACAAGCTCAATTCACTAAGCTGTAACACACACTTTTTGCAAACACAATTATTATTAGTCATGTTATTTTTTAGGTTTCATTGGCTAATCATTGAAAAATAATACTAATATAACAAAATAATGGTAATTATTGCAAATTACAATTATTATACCACAGTGAATGGAGCCTAGACTGCTATGCATAAAGGTATTGCATAACATTTAGGGCTTGTTCACACCAATTGTGGTGTGTTCCAGAGCGGTAGCACCTGGAACACACCACAATCGCTCACAAAACTTCCCGCTGCATTCTGGGGTGGGAGTGGGGGTGGTGGTGTATTGACGTCAATGGCACCGCAGCCACGCCCCCCCCCCTGCCCGCAGTGCGATCGACGTATGGCAAAACATTGCCTGCGTTCCGTTCCACTACAATTGCAAAAAATAGAGCATGCAGGCAATATGTTGCCACACGTCTGATCACACTGTGGACGTGTGCTGTGGCTGTGGTGCTATTTACTTTATTGCACCGCCACGCCCCATCCAGCCCCACAACGCAGGGGAAAGTTTTATGAGCGATTACGATGCGTTCCAGCAGCTACCGCTCTGGAACGCACCGTAATTGGTGTGAACAAGCCCTTAGGAAGAATGTAAACATGATACTATGTTTACTAATGGTATGGTAGATTGTTAGCAAAGAGACAACATGTATATCATCGTAAGTTCAGGCAGTTGATGGGACAGTCTGTCAGTCCTCAGAAAGTCTCTCACTTATGACATTTAAGGTCCAGACTCATCCTCAAACCGAGTTTAGGTAAGCTGGGTGTAAATATTAATATTTTATAGGTATAGAATTACAGTATATTTAAAAAACAAAGGTTCAGATTCTTGTATATGCTTACATGTGGTACTTTTTGAAGGGTAATTTTACCTTTTCCCAAAAAAATAAATATACATTGCTTCCTAAAATAAAAAACATGCATTTATTGTTTGATTAGCCAATTAAGCATTGCAACCATAATCAGTGGATCATGGGTGCAATGCTGTAGCTCCTGCAGACTCTTCTTCTGGGGTACCTTTTTCAAGGTACAGACATTCAGTAACATGGATGGTAACATCACCACACTTATAGTACATATGGGAGTTGTGATTTCTCCATTCACAGATCCTGTCAAAGAATCTGTGAATGGATTGTGTAACATGAAACTTGTTCTGAAAGGTAAATCCAGTCCTCTGTACTGAATATAGGCCCTTTGGAGGCAAAACAAGTACATTTCTTTGTGGATAACCTCTTAAATTTTGACTCTTAGGTTCCTCCTCCAAATGTGGGATAGTTCCAGAAAGAAAAAAAAGGGGCTAATGAATCATGTTGATCCAAAAAATTTTAGGGTGACTTCCAATTCCGACAGAATTTTAAGGGTTTGGTTAGCGAGCATCAGATCAAAAGTTTAAGGTTATTTTTGATGGTTTAGATTTGGAATAAATTGACGGCTGCCTTCTATTTATTTCCGATATCTGTTTCTGCTATTTCCGGAGTACCCCTAGCTTGACTGTCAGTGCCACCAAGTCCTACCCTTCTGTCTTGGTATCCCAAGTAGAATATTTATAGGATGTGGCTTAGGCTATTTTTTGGCCACATCATTTCGCCAGGCAGGGCTGCCAGAAGCTTCCCAAAGCTACATGATTTTTCCATCCTTTTCTGCTCTGTAGTACATGCTTTTTTGGGAAGCTGGTTCAGATTCTCATTGACTTCAGTGGGACTTCCAGTTCAGAATTACTGACTTTTGGTGGCTCATACATTTTTAAGATGTTCATCAGAGCTTCAATTAATCAACATTTTTAAAATTCACTCTTTTACAATTTTCCAATAAATTTACTAGGGATGCGCCAATACCGTTTTTGTGGTATCGAGTACAAGTACCAATATTTTGTCTCTGTACTTACCGATATCGAGTACCGGTGCCATGTGCCCTGGTTATCAGAAAGTCGGGCGGCGGATCATGACTAGTAACCCAGCTTCCCGATTGCCTATGAAGCCAGTGTTCTAGCGAAAGAACACCATCTTCACCAGCTGAGACTGCTTGTCTTCCTAAACAATCAAGAAACCAGGCAGTGAGTCATGAGGTGCCATCCAGCTTCTTCATTGGTCAGGAAGCCAAGCTGCCTAGCAACAAGTGAAGCCAGCCTAGCCAATCAGGAAGCTGGGAGGCAGGTCCTAACCCACCTCCAGGCTTTTTGATTGGAAAGGAAGCGAGCCTCATGCTCCCTCGGCACTGCCAGTCAGAGGGAGATACCGAAAAACTTCCCTCTGACTGGAGGTTCCAGTATCGGAGCATTTGGGCAAGTATGGGTACTTGCCCAAATACTCAGTATTGGCACTGATACTAGTATAGTATAGTATACATTTATGTACACGTTTCTATTTTAAACAGAGTGAACATCTATCACAGGATCTAAGATAACTTTCTATAGTCGACTTGTATTCATTTTTAATGTAACTAGAAAAATGGTCTCTCATAACAACCAGTTTTGCATTGACAATCACCATGAGCTGTTTTTATATTCTAATTTGTACAACGGCAGCCCAGAGCCACAATAATGACCTAGTTGATATTTAAAAGGGTAATATGCCATAATGATGAAAATTCAGCAAATACAATATATGCATCTTTTGATCATGTATCCATCTGTCTAATGTTACCCCTGTGATTAATATTACAGTAGAATATTCTCCCTCAGGTCTAAGTCCTGCATTTTTATAAGAATTTCTAACTTTCTAGCTGCACACTGATTTGAATTGCTCATACAGTGTTATCCAGGGACTCTGTATACATATCACCCAACAGACTCATTAGGAAACACATTTTTTTTATTTAATCAAAAACTGAGATGGCCTAGATCAACTCTTCATTTTCTGTTTTCATATTTTTATTGTTTTCACAGAAGAATACAACCAAAAAGAGAATGACAATCAGCATAATAGCTATCAATGTCCATGACCTTAATATACCAATAGAGAATACTATAGGTGCCGTGTTATAGTCAGCGACAAAACGTGCAAAAAAATAAAATGTACAATAAACCTTGTTGGCATATGACATTAACAGTCAACAATGATACAATTTTTCAGGTTTGCTTCTTATTTTGAAAAGCTTGATATAGAAGCAAATGCAAATGCCAGACACCTATGCTAGCTATCGTGATTGAGTACAAATAATAAAACAATCAGAAAAGAGTAGTGATACAACACAAAAAGGGCAAAAGATCAAATAGCCAAGTATAAAAAAAGAAAGAGGGGGTGGGGAAAGTTAAGATGTGTTCTGTGTGCGGGTTAGGGCAGGAGCCATGGAAGACACACACACACACACACAGAGAAAACCTGCTGGCACATGTTCTGTAAGGATAGCTGAGCAGGAGCATGCGTGAGTGAGGCACTACTGTGACAACATCGTGCACAGTACTGTACCTGTGCACGGACAAAGACTTGCTGGTATGTGCATTGTGCAGAGCACACAGGATGGTGTGCACATGCCCATTCCTAACCATGGTGCCAAACAGTCTTCTTAAACCTGCACCCTACATGTAATCAATGCTGAAGATCTTCAGCTAGTGTCCTGTTTATGAATATCTGAAAATCTTCAACACTGCTGAATTCTGCCTGCCCTTGACCATGGATTGTTTTTTGACCACCCCTTCTGTCTTCTGGTTTGGTAGCACTTCAATTGCAGGGTTCTGACCTGAGCCCGCCTTGACTCAGCTTCTACCTCCTCATTCAGTACTGCACCGCCCGCTAGTTGCTGACCTGATTACAATACTGAGATTCTAGCATCCTCCCTTGATGGTCATCTATCTGATGTCAACTGCTTCAAGTCAAATACATCGCCAGTTTCGCTGTCTTCAGCATTTCCACCTTCAGCACACACTACCGGAACTACAGTTATTTAAACTATCTTTGATAAAAATGACACAAAAATGTCAGTTTGAAATATTGCTGTGAACCAGTTTTTAATTTATTTTCCAGAGGTACCAACAAATCTGTATAGGGCATTTTAGACATTGTCTGTTGGTGGAATAGTGTTGGATTTGTACTTATAATGTACTTATTGACCTCTGTATCTAGCTCTCTAGTGAGTTTTCTGTTAGGAAAGTGATGAAATTTACCTGCTAAGGATTTTTAAGTAGTCTCCCTTCTAGTGCTGCAATTAGTAAAACATTGGACTTTTGTTGCAAGCTCCCTCTTGTTCATATAATCTATTATGGTGACTTCTGAGGATATATTATTATTATTAT
>NW_017308743.1:0-31771 GCF_000935625.1 Nanorana parkeri | reverse complement strand
ATATATTATTATTATTATTATTATTATTATTATTATTATAATACAGGATTTATATAGCACCAACAATTTGCTCAGCGCTTTTGCAAAATAGTGGAGGCAGTATAGTTACAATACAATTTACAATACAATACAGTTTCAGAACAATAGGGTTGGGAGGGCCCTGCTCATGAGAGCTTACAATCTAGTAGGAAGGGCAAGTGATACAAAAGGTAATAATTGTTTGGATTGAGTTATTGGAGGAAGTAAAAGGAAGTTATGTTAAGATGAGATCGGCTACCCTGAAGAGATGGGTTTTTAAGGATCGCCTAAAGGTGGGCAGCATAGGAGATAGGCAGAAAGAATGGCGTAAGGAGTTCCAGAGGATGGAGGGCACTCTGGAGAAGTCCTGGAGGCGAGCATGGGAGGAGGTAATAAGAGAGCTAGAGCGCAGGAGGTCTTGAGGAGCGGAGAAGGCGGTTTGGGTGATATTTTGAGATGAGGTTAGTGATGTAGGTTGGGGCGGAGTTGTAGATGGCTTTGTATGTTGTTGTTAGTATTTTGAATTGTATTCGTTGGGCAAATGGGAGCCAGTGGAGGGATTGGCAGAGAGGGGCGGCAGACACTGAACGGTTGGTAAGGTAGATGAGTCTGGCAGCAGCATTCATGATAGCCTGCTTAGTGGTTATTGTGATGGGGAAGTTGGGGGAGGGAACACGGAGAGGAGGACAAATTATAAGCTCAGTTTTTGATAGATTGAGTTTTATATGACTGAAGGGGGGATAGCCTGCTTAGTGGTAGGTCAACAAGGAGGGAGTTACAGTAGTCAAGGCAAGAGATTTCAAGGGAGTGAATTAGAAGCTTTGTGGTTTCGTTTGTTAAAAAGGGACGTATTTTGGAAATGTTACGGAGGTTGAGTCAGCAAGATTTGGATAGTGATTGGATGCAGGGCTGAAAGGAGAGCTCAGAGTCAACGATTACACCAAGTACCCTGGCTTGATGGGAGGGGTTGTTCGTAGTGTTGTTGATTGTGATGGGGAAGTTGGGGGAGGGAACACGGAGAGGAGGACAAATTATAAGCTCAGTTTTTGATAGATTGAGTTTTATATAGTGGTGTGACATCCATGCTGAGATGTCACTGAGTAGATTTGACATATGTGAAGAGACAGAGGGGGTGAGTTGAGGAGTGGATAGATAGATTTGGGTGTCATCGGCATAAAGATGGTATTGGAAGCCATGGGAGGCTATCAATTGACCCAGGGAAGAAGTGTAGATATAGAATAGAAGGAGGCCCAAGGACAGACTCTTGGGGGACCCCCAGGGAAAGAGGAAGAGGAGAGGAGGAGGTAGAATTGTAGGTGACACTGAAGGTGCGCTGAGATAGGTAGGAGATGAAAAATGAGAAAGCAGAGTCATGGAGGCCAAGGGAATGGAGTGTATTAAGGAGAACCGGGTGGCCAACTGTGTCAAAGGCATCAGAAAGATCTAAAAGTATGAATACAGAGTAGTGGCCATTGGTTTTAGCCGTTAGTGGATCAGTAGGGCAGTTTCTGTGGAATGTTGCGGACAAAAGCCAGATTGAAACAGGTCGAGGAGATTGTTAGCTGTAAGGTGGCGGCTTAGGTGGTTGTAGACCATCCATTCAAGAAGTTTGGAGGTAAATGGGAGCAGGGAGATGGGTCTCAAGTTGTTTAGACTGGTGGGCCCCAAAGACAGTTTTTTTTTAATATGGGGGTTACCAGTGCTTGTTTTAGAGGGGTAGGGGTGATAACATTATGAAGGGAGAGATTGAAGATGTGAGTAAGGGAGTGTTGGATAGAGATAGAGGGTAACTGGAGTAGTGTTGAGGAGATGGGGTCCAGGGGGGAGGTGGTTAGGCAAGTGTTAGACAAAAAAGAGTACCGACATTGTCGGTGGTAACTGTATCAAAAAAAGAGAGTAGAGAGTGTGGTGGCAGACAAGGTAACCTTGGAGTGGGGGAGGTCTGGACAGTGGAGATTTCACTGCAAATTGCATCAATCTTGTCTCTGAAGTGAGTGGTAATTCATGGGCAGTCAGTGAGTTGGTTGGAGGAGGCGGTGGGGAACGAAGTAGGGAGTTGAAAGTCGAAAAGAGTTGATGAGGACTAGATGAGAGGGAGTTAATGAGTGTGATGAAGTAGGTGTGTTTGGCTGTGTGGAGGCAGGTACTATAATTTTGGAGGGCATTTTTATAGTGGGTAAAATCTTGCAGGGATTTGGATTTACACCATTGTCGCTCAAGTGCATGACTATGTCTTCTGAGTCTTCTAGTGTCATCTGTCTGCCAAGGCTGTAGTGGACGGGGCCTGATTTTATGAGAGGTGAAAGGGGCAAGTGTGTCCATACAGGATGAGTGTGAGTTATTGTAGAGAGAGGTGGCAAGGTCAGGGCAGTAAAGGGTTTTGATTTTGTCATAAAGGTGGTCTGTAGCAGAGTAAAGAAGAGAGGGGTTAAAGTGGCAAAGGTTCCTATGGGGGGTGGTTTGATGGTTGGAATGTTGGGGGGCGGGTGAGAGGGAGAGTGTGAATCTGATAAGGTTGTGATCAGAGAGTGGAAAAGGGGTGTTGGTGAGATTGCAGGGAGTACAGAGGTAGAAGAATATGAGATCAAGGGTGTTGCCATAAGAGTGAGTAGAAGAGTTAGTCCATTGTGTTAGGCCAAAGGATGAAGTTAGGTTGAGTAGCTCAGAGGTTGTGGTGTTGCTAATATTGACAGGAATATTAAAGTCACCGAGAATAACAGTGGGTGTTTCAGAGGAAAGAAAATAGGGTAGCCAGGTAGTGAAGTTGTCAAGGAAGCGTGATACCGGTACTGGAGGCCGATAAATCACAGCGATCCTCAGAGAAACAGGGGAAAACAGACTTATACAATGAACTTCGAAAGAAAAGACTGATAGAGAAGGTAGTGTAGGAAGAACTTGGAATGTGCTTTGTGGTGATAGAAGGAAGCTAACTCCCCCTCCCTTGCGTCCACTGGATTTGGGTGAGTGAGTCCAGTAGAGGCCACCATGGGAAAGGGCAGCCGATGAGGCAGAGTCAGAATCCTGGAGCCAGGTTTCAGTAACAGCAAGTAGGTTAAAGAAGTAGGAGATAAAGAGGTCATGGATGGAGGTGAGCTTGTTACAGGCTGAGCGAGCATTCCAGAGGGCACATGAAAAGGGGGACTGGATCTTGGGAGTGGAGATATAGGAATGAGATTACTTGGATTGTGGCTGCTGCAAGAGAAAGATGGGTGTTTGGTGTGCTGAAAAGACCTAGATTGTGAGGGACCAGGATTAGGTGAAATGTCCCTGGAAAGCAGGAGAAGCAAAAGAGTGTGAGAAGTACCGTACTTGAGTATAAGACGACTTTTTATACTTAAAAACATCCCCCAGAAATTGGGGGTCGTCTTATACGCCGGGTATAAAAAACGTCCCTAATCTGTCAGCGCACTGGATGTGCGGTAATACTGCATGTACGGTAGCTTTGGCTACATACAGTATACCGCGTACATCGCTTTCCGTGATTGGCTCAGCGTGGTATACTGTAGCCGAAGCTACCGTACATACAGTATTACCGCACATCCAACGGGACAAACAAGTCAAATGCTAAAGCTCCTTCCTGGGGTGGCCACATACAACTCTATGAGGGTTCAGTGTGTAGCATTGCAGAGGATTCTAGCTGAAGTCATCACTGCACAATATATGACTCTGTATTGTATTAGCGCACATCCAGTGGGCTGACAGATTAGAGGGTATATTTAAACAAAAGGGCCCATGTTGATGTTTTTAAATGGTGTTGCCACGGAAGGGGGGTAGTTTTATACAACGAGTATAGTCCAAAACCTATGTTTTAACTGAAAAATTAGGGGGTCGTCTTATACGCCCAGTCAGGACTGATTTGGTGCAGTGACGCATGGGGGGTCTCAGCTGCCGTTGTGATGTGTGGGGTCCTTTGTGCGTCCCTGTGCCTTTAAGGGAGGTTGGGCTTCCTCCTGACAAACCTGCACCCAATTTTATCTTTTGCCACATGTGCTCCAAGATGGAGACTCTCATAGTTTAGAGTTAGGACCGCACTATATAGAGGTGCCTTGGCGCGGCTTTCACATTTTCTGCAGAAGACGTGTATCTAAACCTCTGTTTTTAACCTTAGTGGTGAGACAAGTTTTTTTGCATGCTGGCTGGTGAGTGTGCTGGGAAACTTTTTGCTGTCTTAAACGCCTAGTTGCCTTATGCGCCGGCAAATACGGTAAGATGATTTACAGCAGTGCATATATATACAGATATATTCGTCTTAAAGTGTATCCCTACTCTTGCAGTCAAATTTGAGAAAACCCCTCTATATGTTTGTTATGTTTGCCTATTCACACAGCACAACGAAAAATTATTTTTAAATACATATTTCTTACCTTTTACATGCTTTGTTGCAGCATGCAGCAAAGTTTTTTTCTGAGTACCTTTACAGTGACCTGTCCTTATAGAAGGCTTAGGACCAAACTGTGTGGATTGTGTTTCTCTCTTAAATCTACTTGGAAATGATAATAAAATCAGTCAGCACAGTACAGACAGGGTTAAGAAAAACCCTCACCCTTCACAAACACCCCCATTACATGACAGAAAAGAAAAAGCAAGTGGAAAGTTTAACCATTGGTTTAAGCCAAGAAACTCTAACCTTAATAAAAGCAATTTAAACTGCAAGCAGTATTTTTAAAGTTTGCTTTAGCTTATACTATGTTTATGGGAACATGTAACACATATAAACTGAGTGTTATCCCAATTAGGCTAGAAAAGTGGAAATACAATTCAAGGACTTTGTCAGTTTATGGACAGTTTATGGATATAAAAAAACCCTTGGTGGATGATTCAAGTAGTGGATGTATGCCACATAAGTTTATATGGACCTTTCATCATATGGGATCCTTTGATACAACAGGTTGCTAGTCACACAAGATGTGGTGAAGGATCTCTTATCTTGGTTGTCACACTTCTGGAGCCTAAATTAAAGTAAAAAGCAAGTACAAAAACATATACAAAAAAGTAGTCCTAAAAAGGACTATTGATTCTATGCACAGAAGAGGATAAACAATATTAAAAACCTAACACACTGAACTTCACAGTAATGTATCACAATACAGTGCATTAAACACAAGGGGATCGGGAACAGACTATGTAGCCCACCACATTGCAGCTCACTGTAATAATGTAGCACAAGACAGCACGTGTACTATATAAAACCCAGGATAGCAGCACTGTATAATAGAAGCTCTCATTGGAAACAAAACTTTGTCAGCTGTCCCTTTCTAGTCCAAGTCTCTATACACACACTGACAAAAAGTTGCTGTGAACCTCCATTATTGTCTTTTCTAATTCATTTGACAACAATTCAAAGGCCAGGAAGTGCCATGATTGGTAATTGGTTGCTATAGTGGAGAATAGCCACATTAGTTCACCCTTTTCCTGAACTGTAAATGACCGTGAATGGCTTTAGTCAGCTAATCATGACTGTATTTGGTTAATGATGTCACACACTGTCCCTGGCTGGTTTGTTGACATACAGCAGCCAGATGGAGATCTGCCATTTGCAATGCAAAAAGGAGAAGGGTAGTATTCTCAGGTGTCAAATAACCATGATTGAAGAGTATCTACATCACTGGACAATATGATTGGTGTTGGAGTTACATCAGGGCACATTGTTTACTTTTTTTTAGGAAAGGACTTTTTAACAGGGATGAGGGTCAACCATGCTGACCTGCAATCCGCCGCCTAATGATGTTGACCTGCCACGTCAACAATCATGCTGCAATGTAACTATTCCTAATTCCCTGTTTTAAAAAAAAGTAAATAATGTCCCCTGCTGTAAATCCAACGTCAATTATATTGTCCATCGATGTAGATATTCTTCAATCATAGTGACCAGACACCTGATGATGCTGCCCCATTGCTTTTCCCATTGCAAATAAAAGATCCCCAGCTGGCTGCTGTATGTCAACAAACTAGTTGGAGATCCTGGCTGATGTCGTTCACCAAATATGATCATGACCATATTTGGTGAATGACATCACACAAGATCTCCTGCTGGTTTGTTAAACAGAAGCTGACCATGGATCTGTCATTTAACAGCAGTAAGGCTACGGTTGCTAAATGAGAGCTCCTTAGCTGGTTTGTTTATAAACAGCAGTCTGCTGGGGATTTTTTATGGTAGTAGTACTGCTAGTAAAGAAGAGATCTCCAGTTGCTGTTTTTAAACAAACCATTTCACTTTAAAAGGATTACATTGCACTGCTCCATGATTTCATATTCAGGTTTAAGGCATTCCCCAAGCATGCTATTAAAGGATATGTACATTGGCACATATCCCTCATGGAGTGTCCAGTTACCAGGGTATGTTTTTAACAATATCTTGAAAATAAGTCTTGAGAAAGGGCAGAAAAATATAGCTAGATTTGTTTCCCTTATACTTCAAGTAGGGTATGGCATTAAGTTAAGTGATGAGGGGCTTCCTGCCATGACCACTGAACCTCCAACAAACCAAACTTTGCATGGTTCGCTCATCCCTAGTGGCCAGTAGAGTAGTGCTGTCTTAAATTGGTTGTCAAATGGAGAAGGGCCATTACAGGTGTTCAGTGAGAAAGTTCACCCTTACATTGGTGGTCAGAGAGAGAGGTGCATAGATCTGTGGTTAGTGGAAGAAGTACCCTATTACAATGATGCTCGGTGGTAAGAATGTCCTCTACACTGGTGGTCAGTGTAGTACTCTCTCATGTTGGTGGTCAGTGAGAATGGTGTCCCTTAGATTGGTGTTCAGTGGGAGAAGTAGTAAAAGTGGTAACAATGCCCCTTACAGTGGTGGTCGTTGTAGTACCATGTTACAATGGTGGCCAGTAAAAAGAATGACCAGCTATATTGGAGGTCAGTGGGAAAAATACCCCCATACAGACAGGTAAACAATATTATTGGTGTAAAAGGGTAATTACCTAAGAAATGAGAGGAGCTGCATGATTGGTCCCACATTTCTGTTTTTTTCAGGTGACATTAATGCTGGAACTATGTAAACACCAACAAGCAGGGGAGATCAATCCACCACTGTAACTGCTCAAGGAACCCCTACCAATATTTGTGCAAATCCTGGTTGTAAAAGAATAGTTAAGATACATCTTGTACTTCCGGTTCCGGCGCCTGATGCAGCGGTAGCAGAGGACAGAGCTCCCGCGCGGCCAGGGCCCTAATCGATATTAAATCATACTTCAACAAGCCTGTACACTCCCAGGTCGACTCAGAGGTACCACTTCATCCCCCGCATGGATACATTTCTGTCGAAACGACGATATACACCTCGTGGCAAAGCCACCCCTAATCGCAGCAAAAGATCACTACCCTCCAAGATGGCCGCTGCCTCTGAGAGACCAGACATCAGCGCCTCTTTGGATGAAGACATGCCGGCACTGTCTGAACATGGACTGATAGCTGCAGAGGTAGCAAAACTACTTAAACCCACAATACAAGATGTCGTACATAAAGCGGTATCAAAAGGCATACAAGCCTTACGACAGGAATTACTGGCTCAGGCCCAGAGGATAACAGAAACGGAGCATCGCATTGTCCTCTTGGAAGAGGGAACAGAATCCTCTTCCTCTCAAATCAACTCAGTTCAACTCAGAACATATTCACCACCTCCTGGATCGCGTTGAAGACCTAGAAAACCGATCCCGGCACAATAACTTACGGATCATTGGTCTCCCGGAATCAAACCATCCATCCATGCTGCCGACCATTTGCACACAGAACATTCCGGATCTGCTGGGTCTTCCCGCCCCGTGTAAGGTCGACCGAGACTCGGGTGGGCCCTCCAACCCCGGATCGCAAAACACCTCGTCCGGTCATAGTGCGTTTCCTGGATTATAATGATCGCCAGGCGGTTCTACAAGCCTTCAGAGCCAAAAAGGGTCTTCACCTGGACGAAAATCGTCTCCTCATCTTTGCAGATTATTCGGCTGAGGTCACAAGAAAAAGGAAGGCATTCGCTAAACCTTGCTCCCTTCTCTATCACCGGAAGGTTTGTTTCACCCAAGCCTACCCAGCCACCCTACGATTTCAATCCGCTGACGGCAAACAACGCGCCTTTCAAGACCCGATGGAAGCCCTGCATTTCCTGGAACACGCTACAGACGGACCGTCGACCTCGGAGGGTTCCGGTTCTCCTAAACCTCCACGCCCGGCTACCCCTACATGAAAAACAGCGACCCGTCTCCCGATGACCCCGTCGGACTCCCCCTGATTTTGTCTCCTCACACCCTTTCATGCTGGTGGCCTCCAGCGTGCACCCACCCTTCTTTTGATCGCTATCCTCCATCACGGACGGAGTCGTGATCGGGGGTCTCCTACGAGATCAATTCCACGTCGGATCTTCCAACAGCCCGCAACATCTGGTGATCGAAACATGGAGACTGTGAGTAAACGAACTTCTCTTTTCTTTGAACTCACCGACCCTATGCTCTCCTGCCACCCCGCAGGGGGGGGCACAAGCTTCTCTGCAGCCATCCATAACGATGTGCATATACCTGATACTGCCAGCTCCATTTTCATTGTTGTTTTTTCTTTTGGTATATATTGTTTACACATTCTTTTTATATGTTTTACGCATATGCTGGGCTCTGGATGTTACATGCTCGACTGTTACTGTTCTAGGCCCTTGCCTAGCGGAGCGCCCAAACATGTTCTGCCACGCTTTTCAGGAAAAAAAGCGAAGTCATGTACGGTCTGCTCATGGTTTTTGTTTTGGTTCTCGTTTTTGTTTTTATTATTGCTGTTTTGTTTCTTTCTCAAACTTGGCCCTGTTGGCCCCACAAATAACAAGCTCAAGCTCCACGTGCTGGTCTGGGGTCTTACCTCTCCCTTACAAGGTACTCTCCTCATGCTCTCTATGCATATCCTCCCTCATGGGTACTCTTACTGTGTGATGGAACGGATTACTCTGTATGTATCTCACATTGCTAGAAATGCTCTTCAACTCCAGTTATGTCCCTATGAATCCGGTTTTGACACTTTAATTATAAAAATGTATACTCAATATATGCTTTTTGATGTACCTTTATGTCTCGGGATATACGTGTGATCTCCTGGAATGTCAATGGCCTGCGCTCCCCTGCTAAACGCATGATGGTACTTCGACATCTTAACAAACTCAAACCAGATGTAGTCCTCCTACAGGAGGCACATCTTCCTCTAATAGAAACCCAGCGCCTATGCAAATTGTGGGTAGGGGAGGTGCTGAGCTCCCCAGCGGTGGGAAGAAAAGGGGGGGGTGGCCATTTTATTTCACAAATCCCTTGACTATACTATAACTGACACCGAGTCGGACCCAGAAGGCCAAAAATTGCTGTTGAAAATCAAAATCCAAGATAAAACCCTTTCTCTCTATAATTTGTACTTCCCTAATGCACCCACGGCCTCATACTTCCAGGAGATTACCTCTTGGATCCTTCAAGATGCCAGCCCTCACAAGCTCTTGGGAGGAGACTTTAATTCTGTAATGGTGGCGAACGAAGACAGGTCGGGAATAACTCATACAAGGTCGGATTCCACTAGAACCCCTCCCACGACTTTGTCCCAGCTGGCAAGGGCATTAAACCTAGTGGATATCTGGCGAGTCCGTAATCCTCTGGAAAGGGAATTCACTCATTTCTCAGACGCACGTAAATCCTTTGCCAGGATAGACTACTTCCTGTTGTCGGATCCCTTAGTCACACTGGTGGGGGATGCCCAACTGCTGCCCATTGCCATATCAGATCATGCCCCCCTGCTGCTCCATTTGCACTGCTCCATACCAAAGGGGGATGCATTTATATGGCGCTTCCCCTCACACTTATACAATGACATATCTTTCCAGTCAACACTGTCAGAAACATGGCAGGAATATCAGTCCTTCAATGCGTAGCATGCGGGCAACCGAACTCTTTTCTGGGAGACGGCGAAAGTAGTTCTCAGGGGTAAAATTATGTCATACGTAGGGGCCAAGAAGAGACATACCAAAACTCAATTCCTCAAAGCCAGTTTCTCCCTTAGACGGGCCCAATTGGCTTATTCGTCACATCCCTCGCCTGCAAATAGTGCTCTTTGGAAGAGAGCCAAGAAAAACTTTGAATGGTGGTCTGCCCAACAGCAATCATTGTTCCAATCCCAATTCAAATTACATTTTCAAAAATTTTGGAACAAACCAGGGAAACTACTGGCCAACCTAACAAAGCCAAGATCCTTTAAATCTCACATACCTTCCCTACGCACGGAACTGGGGACCCTGGTCACAGACCCCAAACACATAAATACCACTCTGGAAAGGTTTTATACTAAACTATACTCCTCGGCGCCCACTGATACCGACCTCGGCGATGCCTTCCTAGATTCAACAACCCTCCCGACAATTTCAGAAGCTGACCTTTCTTATTTTAATGCTGACATATCACGGGAGGAAATCCTCAGTGCCATCAAAAACACAACTAAAGGTAAATCCCCAGGCCCAGACGGATATACCTATGAATTCTATAAACTGATGCAAGATCACGTGACACCCACACTGCTCGAAGTCTTCAATGATATATGGCGCGGGGGTGAGTACTTGAAAACGGGACAGGAAGCCTACATAAAAGTGATCCCTAAAAAGGGCAGAGACCCCACTATACCGGACTCTTACCGGCCAATATCCCTCATAAACACTGATGCTAAACTATTATCCAAAATTGTTGCCGACAGGCTGGCTAAAATTCTGCCGCAATTAATATCCCCTGCCCAGGTTGGTTTTGTCAAGGGTCGATCAGCAGTGGCTAACATCCGCAAGGTATTGATAGCGCTGGAATATGCGAAACACAACCCAAATTCCCCTCTGGCCTTGATCTCGATCGACACTGAAAAGGCCTTTGACAGTATCCAATCCTCTTGGCTCCTCAAAGTCCTGGAGAAAACGGGGTTCTCTGGTCCTTTTAAGGCTTTTATCTCTGCATTGTATGCTTCCCCCTGCGCCCGAATACGGACCCCGGGTTTTGTATCATCTAGCTTTCCTTTGAAGAAAGGCACCAGACAGGGATGCCCTCTATCCCCTCTATTGTTTAATATCTCCTTGGAACCCCTCTCACTATACTTTCAAAATAACGACCAGATATCAGGAATCCCCCTCAAAACAAGTAATCTTAAAATCATGCTCTTTGCATATGGTATAGTCTTGTTCTCCTCTGACCCATGTCATGACATCCCCTTGATCCAGGACACTTTTACCCACTTCCAAAATTTTCGGGCCTCACCATTAACGTATCCAAAACTGAAGTCCTCCTCCTTACATCTACAGCCACCCTCTCACTCTCCAACATAACCACCTTCACTGTAGCCAAACAGAATATCAAATATCTAGGCCTACTTATTGGTAAAACTCTGTCCTCTCTGTATAATTTGAATTACCCCCCCTCATCCAAAAAATACAGAAAGAACTACACCTCTACAAAGACCTACCCCTGTAATTATTTGGTAGAATTCACCTTGTCAAAATGATCCCCTTTGCTAGACTTCTCTATCCCCTGCAAACACTCCCTATCCTCTTGAAACATAAGGATGTGAATTACATCAATTCGGCCTTCTTACGCTTCATATGGCAAGGAAGGAGGGCGAGAATATCGTGCAAAAAACTCAGTTTACCTAGAGACGAAGGAGGCATGGCCTTCCCGGACCGCAGACTATATAACTTGGCGTGTTTGCTTCGCCATTCCGTTGACTGGATAATTGCCTCGTCACGGTACTCTAATTTCCTATTGGAGCCTGAGATGGTACATCCTTGGAAATTATCCTCCCTTCTCCATTGCCCCCTCCCAACCCTACCCCCACAAATCCGATCTAATATTCTCCTAAGGGATACCATCATTGCTTGGAGAGAGACGCACAAATTGTTGAAATAAACCCTTTCTTTTCTAAATATTTGACCCTCAGAGGGAACCCTTCCTTCCCACAAGGGGAGGAATATGAGGTCTTCACTAGGTGGGGGACGCAGGGGATATCACCTTTCACTGACTTTTTGAATATACCTCTCAAGAAGCCCTTGTCATTTGTAGAATTTCAATCCTCCTATGGGGTCCCATGTCATGATTCCCTTCACTTTATGCAAACCATAGTCATCATTAGGCAGCTGAATCCTGACATCCCCAAATTACTAACCAAAACACCAATGGATACGATTCTCTCCCCCACCAATAACTCCATTGCATTTCTATACCCACACTTACGTCAGGTGGCTCTGTCCCCACTCTCACAATCCAATCTTGCTAAAATGGGAAACAGATGTCCCGACGGAGGACATTGTAGAGAAAATCTTACAGGGATATCGCTCACTTTGCAAAATAATGCCAAAAGAACAATGGAGGGAAACGCAATTTAAAATTATGCACAGAGCCTACTATGCCTTTCAAATTAAATTCAAGCAAACCCGGACCACCCTTTACCTGGATCACTGTCCCAAGTGCAAACTGCAGGCCGCCTCCTTATTCCACTGTCTATGGGACTGCCCACAGATCCAGACTTTTTGGGGTGAGGTGGCACGATATGTCAACTCGGTGACCGGCCAAAAGCTCAGGCCTGAGACCCTTCTGTTCCTGTTCAACTACTGGGACTTATCATTATCTGACCCAGTTACCTGTGGTCGCTCTGTAAAACAATGGATAAGCATCTCTTTACTGGTAGCTAGTAAGTGTATCCTAAGGGAATGGTTATCACCCCTCCCTCCCTCGATAAAGAGATTTCGAGATGACCGGACGGATTTATTCTACTTAGAAAGGCTGGACGCTACTTTAAATTTACAGAACGACAAAGGGGTGACCAAGTTTTATGATAAATGGATGCTGTACATTACTTTCTCCTTCTCCCCCTCAGAACGGGAAAATCTGTTTGCACCCTTTGAATTCTCTACATGTCGCCTCCTTGACAAATTGCAATCTCGATAGATATGGTTAACTTAGTAGTCCCAGAAATGATTTCTTACTCCCACAGCTCGTTCCCAACTACATCGTGATGATCCCGAGACACTATGTCACTATGTCTATATGTCTATAAAAGATTATACCTACAAGCGCAGGGGAGGAATGCAGATCAAGTTCTATTTTGGATGCAATACTATCATAACGCTGCAATACTCCTCTGCAGCTTCCACACTCTGAAATCCAACATAATTCTACCTAAAGGTTGACCTGTCACTTCCCAGTACTTCCGGGACCCCCTCCATCCCCTCCCCCTCCATCCCCTCCCCCTTCCCTTACGGATTCTGACCCAATGTTTTGATGACCCATTATTTAAGCAATTATTTCTCACCATTACTATACTGATAGGAACCTTTGGGGATTCAGAGCAAAATGGAGCGGCGGTTGAGCTTCTTATTATTGTTATTATTGTTACTGTATGTTCTTTGTTTATTTTGTTTGTCGAGTTTATTAAGCCAGATACTAGGCAGTATACTCTGTATTTTGGAATGCACGCACCCTTTGATGCCCACTTTGACTCTCTAGGAATCTAGCTACACATAAGGATATTTTTGCCATGTGTTATGTTACCCTGAAGGTTGTACCTGAACATTTCTGTACCATTACTACATGACTTTGTATTACTGCTGTACTGATCTTTTATATTGAAAATAAAAAATGTTTAAAAAAAAAAAAAAGATACATCTTGTGCTTAGCTGAGTTGCTCTTTGAAAAGTAAGATGAGCAAGATGTTTCACAGTAAAAAAAAACTTTTAGCAAAGTAATACATTTTCCTGCATATTTTTTATGTGGCATTTAAACTTATCTACAGTATGTGCTGAAGACCATAGCATTTAGTGCTTTGTAATTAATAATGATATGCCCCAAAGCATTTCACTGTACATAAAGTAAAGAATGTGTCTGATGAGCTAATATAATTTGAGTAGTTCTCTCCAGGGCAGATCATGTTTGGGTCAAAGTGTATACAAAGGTGAAGCTCCAAAGGGTTGTTCTGTATGCTTAAATCAATCCCCACAAATCCCCACAAGGTACATGAAATTGGACAGACTACTATCTGTGATCGGATCATTGCTGTCCTAAGGTATTCTTTAACATTTGCCAATAATTACATTTTAACTTGAAGAGTACTTGTCAAAAGTGTAATCTTTAAATTAAAATCTCCAGAATTAAATTATAACAGACAGCCTGTTCAATTATCCTCGACCTGTTTTTATTTTATAAAACTTGACTTGTTGCATATGTATAAATATTATATTAAAGATACATTTGTAATCAGGTTTATTGTGGTTTAGAACAGAATGATCCAGAAACTGTCACCCATCAGGGTTTTCTACCTCCAGGATAAGAAGAGGAAACCTGTCTACTGACTGAACTATAAAGATTGCAGGTGGCAAAACTCAAACCACTCATTAGCCAGTTTTCACTGATCCTCTAGGTAGCTTTGATGGTAATAACAGCTCATAAAAAAAAATCTACTTATTTCCAGATTGACATAACGCAGTCACTAAACCTCACTTTAACAAAATAGCTTTTTTGGCAAGCCTATGCAGAACAGCTTGACATGCAGTAGCCTAAAGTCGTTCAGTGGCTCAGTTCAAAGAGTTAAATGGTTAGGTACGACATCACAACCCCTGCAACTCCTATTGCAAGAAGTGGAATTGTTCACTACCTCATATAATTAAGTTATCACAATCCAAAAATGCAATTTAAGGACTTATAATGCCCATACCATACATTACACAGTTATTAATAATTGTTGCGAATGATTGGTTACATAGAGAGGTTTACAAAAGAGTCAAATTGTCTCAAGAGCATTGGAATCTCTATGAGACTACAACAGATCTGATATACATATTTGGTCTCTAAAACCAGAGAAATGAATGGCACAATCGCTTAGCATACTGTAATCAAGTATTTGTATCACATAACTGTGATCGTTTTATGGGTTCCAAGTGATTTGCTAAGTCTAAACTAACAGCTTAGTATGCAACTGTTGGCCTGCACATCAAATTGGAGAGACTGAGGGCTAGCACCTTTTCCAAACAGTATTAAGTCTGAAATTCAAAAGAATACCTATATTCGTCCATTTGTGGACTGAAGGTATATTTACACCTTACCTTCCTAAAGGGAGAAGGTCACTTGCTTCCCCCTTACTGAGAAGCCCTGGGTATTTCCAAAGGGCTTTGACAGAGGAATAGAGCAGAAGTTGCATGTGCCAAATGTGAGTTTGAATGGGTAGGGGCGATACATCAAGAAAACCTGTTACTTTGTTCTAAATTATATTCTCTTCAAACATGATATCACTGTTTGATTGTTGTGCAGAAATGTTCAGATACTTTTATAACTTTACCCTGCGTATGTTTATATTGAAGGAGGCCACACCTGAAATGCATGATTCTGCACAGTGGAAAATAGAAGCTAACAAAATTGTCCGACCTCTGCTAACAAAAAACATTCAATAGTCATATCATACCCATACATCTGTCTACCACATTTAGTCATAACCAGCCAGTGCGGTGCGTTCCAGAGTGGTAGCTGCTGGAACGCACCGCAATCTCTCACACAATTTCCCCCTGCATTCTGAGGCGTGAGGGGGCGTGGTGGTGCATTGAGGTCAATGGCACCACAGCCACACCACCCCGCAGTGTGATCAGACATGTGGCAAAACATTGCCTGCGTTCCATTCCATTGCAAACACGACAAATAGAGCAAGCAGCATGTTTTGCGTTTGCAGTGGAACAGAACACAGGCAATGTTTTGCCACACGTCAGATTGCACTGTGGGGGGGGGGGGCTGCGGGGCCATTGACCTCAATGCATCGCCATGCCCCCTCCCGCCCCAGAACACAGGGGGAAGTTTTGTGAGCGATTGCTGTGTGTGTTCCAACAGCTATCGCTCTGGAACGCACCGCAATTGGTCGGAACAAGCCCTAACTGATGCAGTAAGTAGCTTCTCATAAAAGCATTTCCACATGCACAATGCAAAGAGAACACAAGGGATTGGGACTAAAGAGCTCTGTAGCCTTAAGAAAACCACTGATCACTGAGGCTAATCAGACAAAAGGATTTCCCCTGATTCCTGATAACAGATTTCCCCTGTTCCAGAGTGATTAACGCATCAGGTTAAGAAGAGAGGCAGATAAAGTGATTCACCCATCATCCCTAATGCTTACTGTACAAGCCTGTGTGAGCAGTGTTAACCCCAAAACAATGAGGTCACCTGCCTACCTAAATATATACTGAATGACAAGGTTTTTCTCTCAATGGATTTTTTCTTCCCTGATGGCACAGGCATATTTCAAGATGACAATGCCAGGATTCATCAAATTGTGAAAAAGTGGTTCAGGGAGCATGTGATATCATTTTCACACATGAATTGGCCACGACAGAGTCCAGACCTTAGCCTCATTCAGAATCTTTGGGATATGCTGGAGAAAACTTTATGCAGTGACCTGACTCTCTCATTATCACTACAAGATTTTGGAGAAAAATTAATGCAACCCCGGACAGAAATAAATTTTGTGGCATTGCATAAGCTTACCGAAACAAAACCATTGTGAATGTGTGCTGTGATCAATGCTGAAGGCAGTTCAATGAAATATAGAGTGTGTGGCTTTTTTTTTGGTCAGGCAGTGTTCCCTAAAAATGTAAAAATGATTTAGGCAGACAAATTAGATCATATAGTAATTTTAAAGTTAACCCACATATACTGATGCGGCTAAATTTAGTGTGGGCATCTAGACTTCAATGATCCCTAACTACAAAAGGGTTAAAAATATTTGTTCAAATATATATATATATATGAGAATTTAATGTCAATTGTTTTGTATGTTATTAAGTAAGATTATGGGGTCTATTCACAAAGCTGCCGAGGGCAGCCGAGTGAATGACCGATCAGAAGTGAAGTGAGCCGAACACTGTTCGGCTATCCACTTCAGGCTGGTACGGCTGATTTCAGCCGTATATCGGCTGAAATCAGCCGTACATCGGCTTGCTTCGGTTTGGCTTTCAGCACGGCTCAGCGCTCGACTGAGCTGCTCGGCCGTGATCGGGAGCTGTACGGGCTATTGTGAATAGCCCGTACAGCACCCCCTCGGTTCTCCTGAACTGAAGGGGTCCTGGGGCCGAAGCCAGACGAAGGATCGGCCGAAGCTACGGCCAGATCCTTCGGCAGCTTTGTGAATAGTCCCCTATGTTTATTTATTACCATAACTTAGAACTATTCATTCAGAAATGACGGTGATTTCAAAGTGTTTACAAACCTTTACTTTTAGCAGTAAAAAGTAGGTTGCACTTGGCACCCTTGCATTCTGTTAGTAAAAAGACAAATGTCTCAAGTATCTTAAAATATATGGAAAGCTGATGAGTGGCATAAGTAACTTGTTTACATAAATGTAATTTGCATTTCAAGTTTACCAGTGTTTCAACAAACACGTTGGTCATAATTGTATAAGTAAAGGCTACTGGGTCTTAAAAAAAGCAATTATGGGATTGCGGGTTCCATTGTAACCAGCTGTGGATATAGGTGGAAGCCCAAAGCATTCTGAATCTGCAGCACAGATACAACATTCCTATTCTTCACAAAAAAACGGTGGCAGAGGAATGTTTAGCAACATCCAAAAGATAGGTACAGATGCACAAGCTTCTGCTGCAGGTTAATTGTACATTTTTCATTAAACGTCAAGCCAAGAAAGTCTTGATGTGTTTGATGTATCAGCACTTACTTATAAGGCTCTGGTGGACTGACATATGATGCGCATTTTACAGTGAACATCGTTGTTCACCGAGGTTGCTTTGCATGATACAACATTAATTAATTCATTAAATTACCTGCTGTGATGTTTGTGCCATAACTTAAAGAAGAGCTCCAGGCATGAACAAAATTAAGCCTTGCAGTGGGGCTACATCCAGCTACCTTCTGTATTCCGGCCCCTAGACCAAAACAAGCATTTAACCCTTGCAGTGCAGGGGTTACCCCACTGCAGGGTTCATTTTGTTAATTCCTGGAGTTCCTCTATAAGAATTGCCAAGTTATAGTACTTATTTATTGGTCATTTAACAGACAAAAAGTCAGAATTAGTGTTTAATTTTGTTTTATGTGTATTGAGCACAGATTACTGTACTAAACATGTACTCATCTTTGCTTACATGTTTACAGGTCTATAAGAATATTTGTTATCCTAATTGTGTTTCAACATCAACTATAGCTAGTTACTAATAGGTTTGAATATGCCATTCTAGAAGTACATACATTCCAACAATTCTTTGAACCAGCTTCCTTTTCATGTATTTTGCAGTTTTTCTTTCATTTACCCCCCTCCTTCAAGAAAACAAATAGGCATGGTTTATGTTGCGTTAAAAGAAATAAACAGTGTTTTGGTATTGTCTAATTGTTTTTTTCTCATATTATAATATTTTTAATGCTCAGTGGGACACAAAAATTATATTTAAAATAAACATTTTCTTTTCTTGGTGTGCAAGGTTATTCAAGCTCCTGTTTAAATAATCACATTTTTCCCAGGACTGTTTTATTAATCTATGTTCATTTTGTTATGTTTCTTTTGCAATGCTCTGTTAAAAGAATTTACTAAAATAAAAAAGTGCATTTGTTTTATATTGTAAACACTTAGAGAGTGAAGACCATAGACCTGTATGCAGGTGCCTCAGTGTATGAACTGTAATAAAGTTTTGTAAATATATTTTAATAAATATAGTTTTCTTTTAGAATGGTTTCTTTTAGAATGGTTCCTATTTAATACTTTAATAACTCTTAAGTAACTGTAATCAACCCTATTATATCCTTCCACCTCCTCCTCATATCCCCACAAAATTAAAATAATGACTTGATTTAATTTGTAACAAACTTTGTATTATTATGTACTAGAGACTAGTAAGTTTAATGTCATTTTAAATGGGATCATTTAAAAAGAAGCTCAAAACAGTTGTATTAAAATTAAAACTGGTCAACCTAAAAATAAGGTTTATTTTTAGGCTTTGTTACATAAAATGGATCCACCGACGTAATCCAGGGTCAATCACAATGTCCAGCGTTGTCCACGCCGACGACACTCGACAAAATAAAACGTTGAATGTTAATGACATTTTACTTTGCAAAGAATACAAAAAAAAAGTAATTAAAAAAAAACAGTATTTTTGCTTGCACATTATTTGGATCATGGACATCAGCAGAGCTTCACCTCATTCACTAAGCTAAAGGGAAACATTGCCTTCAAAGTGCAAATTTCTTTGCAAATTGAACAGACTATTTGCCTTCAGTAAGTCAATCCTATTGTATCAGATATAGGGGTTCAATGCACTTCAGTTAGAGGGGTTCAATTCACTTCAAAGTTTTGGCAAGAAATCTACAAAAAATTACAGATACATTCCATACTACCATTGGGGTACCATCCTCACACCAGTGCACAAATAAAACCCTGCAAAATACCTCTGGTGTTTTTGTCAGGGACACACAACAACTGGGCCTCATTGCCCCCGATGGCAGAGTTCTAAAGCTAGTCTCTGTTTCTTAACTATGAATTCCGTCCTGTTGCTCTCTCTCAAGATGTTTTGCGTAATCCTTTATCAGCCGTACCAGCCTGAAGTGAATAGCCGAACAGTGTTCGGCTCACTTCACTTCTGATCGGTCATTCACTCGGCTGCCCTCGGCAGCTTTGTGAATAGACCCCTATGTATTGTCAGGGTCACCATTGTTTGCCTATGTATTTGTGAAGTCAACTTTATTGCTTTAAGGACCATATTACCATAATTTAATCTTCTGAAGGCCTGTCACTTTCAAACCATGCCACCATTATTCAGTTTGTCACAGAAAACTTAGAACTCTGCTATTAGCTCCATCCCAGACCCTGCCTTTAATCCCCAGAAATCTCAGATTTACTGCCTTCCAGAGGTTCCTGTTTATGTATATAACTTTCAGATGCACACTAGCTTTCTTAACTTTACATCAACTGAGCGAAAGTAGTGCTCAGTATTTTTTCAGTCTACAGTACATACAGAATCAGCTATATCTACTGTTTATTTCTGAATACTAGCTAGGAAATGACTCACAAACATCTGGTCATGTGTTGGAGCATTATTCCAAAATATAATAAATTATATATAATATATAAGAGCAAATTACATTGTCCTGTCCAAAGTTTAAGAAGTGCATAAAGAAACCTAAATTACAATCCAATGGATTTAGGAAATTTGAAGCTTTAAAAGGGTAAATCCACCTTCTTACAAAATGTGAAAACATGTACTTTCCCAGAGGATTTATGTCACCTCTGCAATTCATACATGATTTTAGCTGTATGCGTAACTTTCCTGTCACTAGCTGGTGTATTATCCGGTGTACACGTAAATGGTGAGCGCTCATTGGTCAGCATGGTCACATAACACTGACCAATGAAAAGGAGAATCACTTCTGTTCAGAAGCACTTCTTATTGGTCTCTGTGGTCATGTGACTGTTCTGACCAATGAACACTTGCCATTTGTCAGTGTCATGCTGGATTCTTGGTGCAGGGCTGCAGTGTGGTGCACAGAAGCATAAAAGTCTAAACACTTTTAGAAGGGGGTATAAACACCTGGTCTTGAAGTGATTAAAGGGGGTGTCCCAATGCAAATAAGCCCCTCTGCTCACAGACCCCTACAACCAGTGGGTCAGGGCTTGTGGGGGAAGAGGCTTTTTCCCCCATAAGCACAGGGACAAGGTGTTTTTCCTCCCAGTGCCGAGGACATGCGGCCTGGTATGGCAGGGAGGGGGGCTGCCGATGTACAGCTGAAATCAGCTGTATGGGGCTGAAGTGAATAGCCACACAGCGTTCAGCTCCCTTCACTTCGGATCGATTATTCACTCTGCTGCCTTCGGAAGCTTAGAGAATAACCCCTTATTGAAAATGTTTTTTTACACTTTGTGCATGTGTAAGCATACAATAATAATAACAAAAGAGGGCAGGGTATTTATTTAAATAGTGTACCCAATAAAAACCTTATACGTTATAAAGATTATGTAATTATGTAAACTACCCTTAAAGTTATTGACAAGGTATCCAAAACATTCTGACACACATATTTGGCCTGGCACTCTAGACATCAATGACCCCTGGGCATGAAAGGATTAGCTTATAGGGAAAAACCTATACAAGGGTATTCAGCGTAAGAACTTCATATAGGATCCTGAAGCAACACTATTATTTTTGCTTAGGCTGTTGAAGAGTAGAACAGTTATTTGCCATGAACAGTTATGTGTGGGAATTTGAGATTTCACCAGTATGATGTTTGTGTGCATTGTAGACCTTAAAACAGCATGAATTTGCCAAGTTCTGTGACAGGTGTGGAGTTACTTCTGCACGTTAACCATTCTCTGTATGTATGCCCCCGGCTTAAAGTCAAATCTGATTAGGTTGCGTATGTGGTGCTGGAAGTGACATTTATGTTATTAATATTATACAGGATTTATATAGTGTCGACAGTTTGCGCAGTGCTTTGCAAAATAAAAGGAGACAGTACAGTTTCAATACACACAGGAAAATAAGGAGAGCCCTGCTCAAAAAAAACTGAAATACAGTTTTTAGCAGGAGGAGGGATAGGCTTCCCTGAGGAGATGGGTTTTTAGGAATCCCCTAAATACAGAGTAGGAAATAGCTGGGCAGAGTGGAGTAGGGGGTTTCTGAGGGGATGAGAGAAGCTCTGGAGAAATCTTGGAGAAATGTTATGTGTAAATTATGTGATCCCTTAGGCCGTATGCAGATGCAAAAGCTTTCTTATCCTTGATAGCTTAGCTATTGAACATGAAGCTCAAGATTTATAAATCTTAGCCCAACATACTGACAACCTTATGAAGGAGTTAAGTTCTTCTTCCAGTTGCACTACAATATACTGTCTACTGTGAAGATGTTTAGGTATTTAGGGAAAATGATCATGATGAGTAGTAGAAAGAGGAATCATAAAACTGAGAAGAGGTTTGGGTCAGCCTAAACAGCAGTGCATTGGTTTACTGGGGAGCAGGCATGAGCTGTGTGTTCAGACATGGAACATTTTTTAGAGTTTTTTGTTCTATGCAGGAGTTATGGGAGATCAACAAAATATAAAGTTGGCAAGCAGCACATATAGGGTTTCTGCAGAGTTTGCTGTCCGTGATAGGATTAGGAGGGCTATAAAGTCAGAGAAGAGTCTTTACTACTTAACTGAGAGGTGATTGGACAACTGGTATAGATGTGTCCTGGGAGGCTGTCATGGGATATCAAATTGATAGCACAGAATATGAAATCAAGGCCCTGCTAAAATATGCTGGTGGCATTATATACCCCATAAACTCAGAAAGCTTTGCATTCCCCAGAAGTAGCTTGAGTTTTTGGATAGGCAAAGGGATGTCTGGATCCAACTGTTCAATATGCTTCCCACATAACTTCTATGGGATTAAGCTGCTTGAAATTTATAATGATAACAAATGTTTTGATGATAATGATTGATCATAAATATAATAGCTGTTCCATTATGTAATTTTTGTCTAAAATTAAAACAATTCATGACGTTCTTACTTTCAAAAATTGCATCATATAATGATAAAAACAGATATTAAACTAATTAAATACTAATAAATCCATTTTAGTCAGCAAACTTAATCTGTGCTTTATACAATTGTACTGTCTATGTTATTATAAGGATCATAAGTTATAGCTCCGCTAATGTCTTCATGTCAAACAAGTAAAAACAAGGTATGTATCTCTACAGTAAAAATACACAAATTTAGTATATACAGTAAGTGATTTTTAATAATGTAATGAGAAGGGTTTAAACAAACACATAAAAAAAATCTCATAAGTAACAATTTTTTTATTGGATGAATATATTTACAACATACATATTCAGTACAGTTTAAATGGTACCAAACATTTAAATAGAACTGAACTCAAAAAGTGAAGTAAACATCTAGAAATGTTAATTGTGTCTAAATAATACCAAGAAAAATGTACCTTTTTCTTGTTCTTATTTTATGTGAATCTTAGGGGGTTATTCACTAAAGAGCCGAAGCTTCGGCTAATCCTTCAGCACACCTTGGCCACCAGAGCCCTTCGGTTCAGCCGAACCGAAAGTCTGTTGTACGGGCTATTCACAATTCAAATGTATCCACTCAGTGAGCTGGTAAATAACCAATACCGGATCGATAATAGTGGAACGGAGCCACTCAGATTATCACAGTAAATACTTCCTATCTGAGCAGTTTTTTTTAATATATATAATAATAGACCTTATAGGCATTCAATTCTTCACTTCATATACCAGAGAACTGAAGAACAAACAGGTTAAAGTCTTATCTCCAATCTGCTTCTCTGTCTTCTCAATAGCCTGTACAGCAGCTGAAGGTCGAAGGCAGCCGAAGAGCTCAGCTGAGCCGAAGCATATGCATATTTGACAACAAATGGGCGGAGTCAACCATAAAGGGCCTGGTATGACTTTTGGGGGAACCCCATGCACTTTTTTTATTTTTAACTCAGGGTCCGTCCCAACTTTCTACCAGACCTAAAGTGTCTTGTATGGTTTGGGAGGAAACCCCAGCATTCAGCTATTCACTCACTTCTGTTTGGCCCCTATGAGAATAGGAGCAAACAGCAACAGATCCAGATGTTGCTTAGGCTGAGTCAAACGAACGGGGTTCCGCTCACTTCACATTGACTTGTCTTCGGCAGCTTAGTGAATAACCCCCTTAGTCACTGCTGCCTCTGCCTGCTAGTACCAGGAGATTTTGAGTGAGATTTGGCAAAGTTACTACTGTGCTAACCACTGTTCTCCTTGTGAAGGGCTCTGACAGGTGAAAGCAAAGTTCTGCCTTTACCAAGTTGGCCTCCCCCACACAGAGACACAGTGCTGACCAAGACATGGTAAGTGAGTAATAGGAAAAACATCAGCAGGAGACCACAAGCAATACTGTTAACTAGTCCTTTGCTCTCTGCCTGTCTTTTTGGGCACAGCTATTCAGTTTCTATTTAACTAACTACTGCCCTACAGGAACTGTTATTCTTTATCTCAGTAAAACTTTAATAATGACACATGAATACAAGGGCCCTTGCTAGCAGATACCAGTTCCCCCCGGTCAAGAATTATGCTTCATAGGGTTGATGTTGTTTAAAGCATATCTAAACCCAAAAACAAAAATGTAATATAAATCGCAGCTTACCAATTATTAAACATGGTGGCTGTATTAGGTTTTCTTTTTTTAGGCTTTTGATCAATAGTTTCACCTGGTGATCTGGCCAGTAACACACTTCCTGTCTTAGGGTAGCTCCATTCCACTGAGGAGTAGTGGTGGGCTGAACCCCCCTGTGTTCGGTTCGAATTCAAACTTTAGAACATGAGTAAAGTTCAAATTTGAACTCGAACTCAATCAAAGTCTATGGGGTTAGAACTTTGAAAATCAATTGACCCCATTTTGAAGCCTTATATGGAATTTATTGGCCATAAAAAGGGTATGGGGATTAGGGTACTGCCATGGGGGACATGAATCAATGAAAACATTTTTTTTTTTTTAAATACAATTTTTAAAGGAGCAGTGATTTTAAGATCACTTAAAATTAAACAATAAAAATGAAAAAAATACTTAAATATTGTGTATAGGGTGATCCCCTTAAACTGTCTGTAAAGTGGCACATCTGTACGATGTATAGAACCTGCTGCAGCAAAAATGACATTTGAAAAGAAAAAATGACAAAACCTGAAAAAACAAACAAACATGCGGTTCCCCCTCCCCAACAATACCAGACCCTTTAGGTCTGGTAAGAATGTTAGTAGGGATCCCATTAAAAAAAAAGTGTGTGGAGTTCCCCCTCCTCAAAGTCATACCAGGCCCTTAAGGTCTGATAGAAATCTTAAGGAGAAACCCCACCCCCAAAAATGGGGAAAAAAGTGGAATCCCCCCTAAAATTCCATACCAGACCCTTGAACCCAGCACAGGCTTGGCAGTGCAGGAAAGGGGGGGGTGATCGAGCGCCCCCCCTCCCTGCGATAGCAGGCCACATGCCCTCGGCACTGGGAGGGTGCTTTTCCAGGGTCACCCCTGAAAAACCACCTTGTCCCCTATCGAGGGGGACAAGGGCCTCTTCCCCACAAGCCCTGCGGCATTGGTTGTGGGGATACGGGCAGGTGGCTTATTTACATCAAGGTACCCCTTTAATAAAGGGGCACCCGGATGCGGCCCCCCTTGTGACCCGTGTACCCCTACCCGTTCAAGAAAGTGTTAAATTGTAAATTAAAAGACCGGACTTTTGAAAAAATCCTTTAATTGAAAAAAAAAAAAAAATCAAAAGACAAGTTTTTGACAAGTCTTTTATTAAAACCCCCCAAAAATGAATCCACCAACATAATCCAGGGTCAATCACGTCGTCCAGCGGTGTCCAGTGGTGTCCTGTGGTCAGGTGCAAGGCTTTAGCCAATCAGGGCTTCACAAGGCACTGTGCCTTGTGGGGTGCTTGGCTGGAGAACAGCCCGCCGAGCGCCCTGACAGTTCGTGTGTTCGCTGAACACACAAACTGCCAATGTTTGAATAGAACACACGTTCGACTCGAACATTGAGCCCATGCCTACAGAGTAGCAATGAAGCCACCCTTGGACAGCAACACAGTCAACTAGGGATACACCGATATTGGTTGTTCGGGATAAGGTACGAGTGCTGATACCGGTGCTTCCTCTGGCATTGAGTCGGCTGGAACCGGCTTCCCTGACCCCTTTATTTACATTCAGCTGTCAGCTGAGAATTCCCCCTGCCAGCAGCTGAATGGGACCGGGGATGAATCTCTTGTTGCCAAGAGGCATCCTGACCGCAACCAATGAAGTTGACAGTGGGCAGATCCTGATGAGACTAGTTCCCCATTAGGTCTGCTCTGCTTCTGATTGACAGTAGGCAGTGGGTGGATTCCATAACCAATAGCCAGCCTGCTATTGGCTATGGAATCTGCCCACCACCTGCTGTCAATCAGCAGCAGAGCGGACCTGGGGGGTGGGGGGGGGCGATGCTGTCAGAGTTCCCCATCATGTTCTGCCTCAGTATTCATCCTTGACCATGTGACAGGTGCAGAGGTTGGGTGGGGAGCTTAGTAGTGCTGAGTGCTGAGCCTGTAATTTTATTAACTAAGCTGCACTGTGGAAGGAATGTCTGGTATGGACACTCTGTCCTCACTGCACCTCTGCACCACAAATGACAGTGCTTGCACCAAATACATGTGTTTCCAATTACTCTATCACAATGTGTTTCACCCTTTTCCAAACAAGATTTGCCTGTTGCAAATGGTATCATACAAAATTCCCATGTGTGCAAATGATTCACCAAATTGTGCCCATGTCACAATTTAATCAAAGATTTTTGCAAAATCTTGTAATGTTCACTGTACTGTTTGACCCAATTATCACTCAGTAAATGTAAATTTGTTCTGCAATTTGCCCAACATTCACTCATTTTTCACTTTGCACAATATTTAAGCTATTCCCTATTTTGATGTGGGGAATGTGTAGCATGCATCTTCCTCCCCACTATGCTCATGCCACCCGCATTCACTTCAGCAAAGGAAGAGGGGGTATGAGAGGGGATAGCCCCACTGGGCTCAGCTTAAAGTGCTCAGGGTATTCTGGGGAAGAAGTCCACATGACATCACTGTCCATATTTAGTTTAGGTCCAAATATATACGTTTGGAGGTTTTTTAAAATTATTATTAATGATCACTAAACAGATGTAAATACCACCAAAAGGGTTATTTAATATATGTGGTCCCCAGTTTCTTGGATCAACTGTTCATCCTTTAGATAATATAGGAGTCAGGAACAGCAGCAAACTGACATTTGATGCCTTGAAAACGAATATTAATATTTGAGGGCTCAACATAAAAAACCTTAGAATTTCTGCTAGATTACAAGCAGAGAGAAAAGAGAAGAAAAGGGGGTTTCGAAGTTATAAACACACTTTTCCTTGCAAAGAGGGACCAAACAGGATGCTCATAAATGTAGTAACTGCAAGCACAGTTTGATTCAGTGATTGTATGTCTCTAGAAGTATTAAACAATACAGACATTTAAAAGCTTACCAACACAGCTAAATTAAGCAACCTTAGAGGTGACTGACTGTCCAAGTAAGGATTCATCCTTCTCTACAATATTTAGTATTTCCCACTAAAATCAATCAACACAAGTTGGTAGAAACAAAGAGTGTAATTGTTAGGCTGATTGACAAACTGTCAACCAGCTTTCAATTGCAGAAAACAAGCAAATACAGCAAGCACCACTTAAAAGGTATTAACATTTTAGAAGAAAAAAAATGGAAAATACCCATTGACCTTACCAGAAATGCAATGTTCTTATCATTTTTTTTGTGAGTTAAACACAAACAATGTCTCTATAAACAACCAAATTCCCTCTTTCCCCCCACTCTCCATCTAATGAAGAGGCAGACATGTTTGAAGTCCAAACTGGGTAACAATCATGGTTCCTTCTATATATAAAGTACAGTAAGTGTAGCCTGCCAGGGACAGGAAGTGTAATATTTACAGGATTACCAAACGAAAATAAAGGGGGAAAAGCCTAAAAAAAAGAAAACCAATGTGTTTATCTTTTTTGATGAATATTGAGATTGAAAGCTGGTTAAAATTGCATATTTTTGGCCACTATTGGAGCTTAGGACACCCTGAATAAACCCCAGGACAAGTGATCCCAAAACACCAAGACATCACCTAATATTACTGCTTGGGGTTAAGTCAGATGGAATGATTGCCAGAAGTATAGAACTGAAACAGTGCCTACCATTATTATTCTCTTATACACATTGTGGCAGTGCATGGCAATGCCACTGCGTTATCTCCATTCCTGTGTCCAGAATCTGAGTGGCCAGCGCATGCTGATGGCACAGGTGTGCACAGCCTTTAAATTAAAGTTGTTGGGAGGGGTTCAGGACTCACCTGGGAGACAGGAAGGCTCCACCCAGGAATCAGAGTGGAGTCCAGTGCAGCAGGGTGCTGCACTGGACGAATCCCCCAGTGTGCAGGTTAGCACATGACTGAGGCTGTCTGGAGGAACAGACAGTGGGCTGAGGCCGGAGCAGCGGTGCTGCAAATGCAAAGCCAGGAGGCTGGATGGGGATGTGCTGCCATGAGATGCTAAAGAACCCCTGCGAGGGTAATTGTTTTGTTTTGTGAACTTTCATTTAATAAAAGTGGGCAAGGAAGCCCTTGAATGAAGATTGCAGCGAGTGGATGCGTCCTTAATGCGCTACCATTGGAAGCTAAATCTCACAACATCTACACTTAGTTTAGGTGAATGAACTGTGTCTAATGCATCATCTCATATTTTAATGGACCCAGCAGTTATCTATAATTATAGGAAACAAAACAGTATGTCCTGCTTTTAGAAAGGCAACATCTATCCGTTTTAACCAGCGGTCAATGAGGTAACACAAAATGCTTCCATGGGTAAAAGGAAGAAAGTGACAAATGAGTTTTTAGTGTTAAAGTTCAGAATCAAATGAAATTCAGAATCAAATGAAATCCATCAGGACACTTTGTAATTTGTGTTATCTCCCTTTTTTGTCTTAATTTAAAATGGGTTGCTAATAGGCACCTTTTATTTTGTCTGTATTCTCTGAATTTGTATGTCTGCATTTTGAAAACAAATGTTTTCCTCTTATAATTATTTTATTAGGTATCGCCGAATGAACTTGAAATGAAAGACCAATAAAAAAATGAATGGCAAATAAACTATTAAAAATTAATGGTGTCTTCATTTGTATGAACATAATGATAGGGTACTTTGCACTCTAAATTAGTTCTCTGGTCAGAATTGTCTGCATGGTAAGTCATTGCAATGCATTAGGGGATGGTACAATATGTACAGGGCAAACAAACAGTCCATTATTAACATAAAGGTTTTCTTTTTTTTATGGAACACATTAAATTCTAGCTTTTTATGTTCTTCACAGCTGGTCAGCTCAATTCTTAATTAATCACTATTTTTTTTGTTGCTGATGTTGCTGTTAAATATGACTGTTTATACTGTGCAATAAATCTATTTGTAAGGTAAAAAGTAGTCCTTCCCATTAATCAAAAGCTGACAAGGTGCACAGTCAGTGTCTAATCTAATACAGTCCCACTAATCTTTACATTTTTGTTATAGTGTGTTACTGTTACAAAGGTTGAAACCTAAAGTGATATTAAAGTCAAAAGGTTTTTAAGCTATTTCAAATGCATATTAAATCACTTACAATGGATGCTACTCTTTGATGTTTAAAAGGTTTAGCTTCCTGCAGAATCATCTGGTGCCCTGACCACTGGCATCCTGTTTGATGGTGGTTCCTTTCTGTGGCAGGGTCCTATGGAGCCACCCCTATGTGTGCTAGTAAGCGCACAGCTAGCAAGCAGTAGATATATGTACAAACATAAAAAAAATAAACAGGTTAAAACTTACCTGTGTCTGCACCATATGCTCCCGTCCGAACATCTGAAGAGTCTCGGGTGGCCGCAAAGGATCTTGGGGAAGGCGCATGCGCAGTTCTGATCTACGGGCGGGAGACGAGGGGAGACACAAGGTAAGTCTATGGAGCAGTGTGCACCAGCACAGACTCCATGGGGCAGGAAGTGCCAGCTAGCAAGAAGGAGTCAGCACTAGATCGGAGACCGTCACCAGCGCTGTAGGGACAGCTGAAAACTACAGTAAAGAAGAAGATGATCGGATCAAGAGGCATCATTTAAGGTAAGTCCTTACATGAACATTGGGGGGGGGGGTTATCCTTTAATGTTACTTTACAGTATATCTAGGATTAAGGGGGTTATTCACTATTGATCCGAAGGATTAAGCCGAAGCATCAGCTAATGATTTGGCTCAATTAAGCCGAACCGAAGGGCTACTGTGTGGGCTATTCACAATAGCCTGTACAGCAGCCAAATTCCTTATACTCACAATAGCAGGCAAATCCATAATATTCACAATAGCCTGTATAGCAGTCAAAGGCAGGCGAACAGCTCAGCTGAGCTGAACACATATGCTTCAGCTCAGCTGAGCCGAAGTCACAGATGAAGCAGGAAGAACAGTCTGCCGAAGCAAATGTAATCAACTGGGTGGCAGCTGTCATTTTGCCTTGTGTGTTCGATGGGTGTGGACGGGTCGGCGGGCATCGTGTTTTTTTACATTAGGCAAGTCAGCATCGTCGTTGACAATTCTGGGCACCGTGATTGATGTGGATTACATCATTGGATCCATTTTTGTAAAACATTTTGGGTGGGGGTTTCAATTAAAGGAATTCTCAAAAAATGTTGTCGTTTTTTTTTCAATTAAAGGCCTTTTTCAAATGTGTGGTCTTTTTATTTACAATTTTAATTAACCCTTTAGTGAATGAGTACGGGTACGAGTATCCCTTACTCATTCACAAGGGAGGGCAGCATCTGGGTGTCCCCTTTATGAAAAGGGGGTACCCCAATGCAAATAAGCCTCTTGCCCGCAGACCCCCACAATCACCAGGTCAGGGTTGTGGGTGAAGATACCCTTGTCTTCATCGGCATTGGGCCAAAGGGCTTTTCCAGGGGGGACCCCTGGAAAAGCACCCTCTCAATGCCGAGGGCATGTGGCCTGGTATGGCACATGGAGAGGGGAGCTCATTCGTCCCCCCCTTTCCTGCCCTGCCAGACCAGTGTTGGATTAAGGGTCTGTTGGGAATTAAAGGGAGACCCCATGTTTTTCCATGGCATTTGGCTATTCACTCACTGCTGTTCGGCCCCTATAAGAATAGGAGTGAATGGCCGTGAGTGAACTGCTGGAGATTCGGCTCAGCCGATCCAGATGTTGGATTGGCTGAGTCGAACGTGTTCTCCACTGTCTGCCTCACACTCCTCAGCCACTAACACTTTTTGCAGGTCTCATGGCTATACTGTGGCCAGTTTATCCTGGACTGCATCATGCATTGTAGCAGAAGTGTATATCTCAGCATTGTCATAGCTGATAATTTCCTCTGTTTCTTCCTTTAGCTTATTAGTGGGGCTTTGGGTCATGCTTAAGGTGTATGGTTCTTGAGTTGGGATGCATCACTGGAAATTGTCAAGCTGTATGCTCTGATGTACCATACATCAGCATGTCAGATTGTAGCTCACAGTGGGAACACACACTCTAGCATAACAACACTGCTCCAGCTTTAGGGTGCTGCTCAGGGAGTGTTTTCATCCTTTGGGACTCAGTTGGGACTCAGAGGGGGTAGTCTACCTTTGAGTCTCACATTCCCTTCTGTAACACATTTTTTTCGAGTCCTCTTGAATTTTATTTCTAGTGCTCATGAAAAAAAGTGTGAATGGCCATCTTTAAATATGTATATAAGTAAAAAGATCTTTAAATAGAGCCTTGCCTGTAAACATGGTCAGTTCACAAATGTGATGTTTTTAGAAAACTGCCTGACATGTCAAGTTCCTCATAGACAAGATATGTTCCCTGATAAGATAGGAATATATATATACATGAAATGATTTATTTTCTAATTCAACATTGTTATGATTGATTCCTTAATACAGTATGGTACCATGGTAGATTTATGCATGTTTTATATGGAGTTGCTTTTGACACTGCAATCTTCCCACATCTGCTTGACAGGAACCATATATAAACATCCTCAGCTATTTTTACTGCTCGCATACTCTGATCAGCTACATCTTCACCCAGACTGACATCCTAACAAAACTAAGCAAAAGTATAGTCAACCTCAGTTATAGTTATCCCCCAAAAATGTTTTCTTATAGTAAAAAAAAGATTTCCTGAAATTGTTGTATTATTATTATTATT
>NW_017308742.1:140753-146212 GCF_000935625.1 Nanorana parkeri | reverse complement strand
GAAACAAAAAATCAATAAAAATTTAATATTAAAAAAAAAAATGAATGTCAACACCACGCACTAATGCACACAATATGTGTTACATTATTGCACACGTTATTGCATTTGTTACGGCAGTGCACCACATTGTAAAAGCCTTTAAACCTTCCTAAAATAAAATATTGCTTTAACTGCTTAAATTAATTTTAGGCTTTAATGTGTTCACAGGGTGACACGCTGCTGTGATGTTACTGCAAAACAAACACTGTTGTCACATTATTACAGGAAGTGAAAAAACAGTGGAGCTACTGGCAGGATCAACAGTTAATAAAACTATGTTACAGAAGGGAGTCACAAAAGAAAAACTGTGGTGTTAATGCTAGTAATAGACTGCAGAATTTATATACAGGGTTATTCACAAAAGGGTGAAGAGTTTGGAGAAGGCAGCAGACTTGAACAATCTAGGACAACATAGCTGAACTGGAAAGTGAGCTGAATTGAAGAATTTTTCCAAATCAGCTATTTTATGCTAGATTGTTCACTTCTCCTGCCTTCTTGTAACTCTTCACCCTTTTGTGAATAACCCTGATAGTTTTTGATTTTGCCCATAGTTCCAGTTTAGAGCAGAAGTTTGTGGGAAAAAAATGGTTTTTCTATGTGTCTTCTGCAAGTCTTCTTACCTTGCTGTTTCGATATCTTCCTTAGAGTGTATACTAAACAGCTCAGTGTACAATCCCAGCATCTGGCGAGTACCAGGAAGAACTAGCTCCTATGCACATGTACGAGAGTTACATCATCCTGTATTGGTCAATCAAGATGCCCAAATATGCTGAGCCTGATAGAAGACCGGGCAGAGATGTCAGCACATCATTGGGCTGCAGGTAATTATAGCAAAGTTTATTCTCAACTTTAACTTATCTCAGAACCCTGTGCTCACTAATCCTTATTGATATATTGGTTACTTTCATGCTTGATGCAGAATAATACTTTCAGGGTGATTGTATTGTTTCTCATTTGCTGTACTGTATTATAATTTATTTTTACTTTCAACAATTTTCTTTGTAAACTAATCGATATATGTTATAGCAGTGTGGAACAAAATTTATTTCTCATCAGTCATTTTATTTAATTCATGCAAGATCCTACTAGACATTTGGTAGCAAGAAACAGAGGGATAATGACAGTTTTAAGCACTTGAAATCAGGGAGTTGGTTGGAAGATCTATTATATATATTAGTAGTAATGGATGGATACTTTACTGAAGATAGGAAGCTAACATTTTATTTTAGAACTGACAGCCTAATGTGTGAAATACCAAGAAACGCCTTCATAAAGCCTGAAGTGATGGAAAGTCCTCTCAATTATATTATGTTTGCAAAACTTTCTGTTTGCTTAACAACTTTTGAATTATCTCCACTTTGCACTGCAGTACCATTTACTTACTTTAATTTAATCACAAATTGTTTACCAGGCAGTAGCTCAGAAACAATGGCTGTTAAGTTTGGGTTCATTACCAGCCTTGTGATTCTTGGGAGTTGCTTAAGAATTTTAAAGGGAATGGATAGTGTTTTCTTTGTTTTAGTCAGGTAAAAATAATTTTTACAGAGGTCAGTAGCCTAAGCTGAAATTTGTGCACATGAGTGTGGTAATGACCCTGACATGTACAAATACAAAAGCAGAGTAAATGATTCAAAACATTTTAAACGTCATAACATTTTAAATGTCATAATAAAAACCCGGAGGGCCTTAAATTCTGTGGATTTGATAAAGCATTGAGACATTGGAGAGGAAGTAACCTCGTGAAAAGTATATCGCAAAAATAAACCAAATGGATTTTTATGTTAGAAACGATGCATCCTAAAGGTCTCAATATAGAATTGTGCCTTGATTGTTTTTTAAGTAATGAATAATGGGATGAGGTGTAATGAGGTGTAATGTTGCAGTCGTTTTATTAATGGGTTCACAGTGAGTGTATTTTTAACGATTTACTCCTCCCTGATACAACACATTGCAGTTGATCCTCCACCATCCGAGATTAGGAGCAAGCGGGTTATCCAGTGATCTGAATTGTTTTAATTAATGACAGATATTTAACTAAGAGAATATGGACGATGTCTGTGTACACCATACCCAAAGAGGAAGTCCCAGTGACAAAACACGTAGGTGGACGGGCATCACAATTAATCAGAGCTCGAGTGGATTGTATTCAAAGCGTGACGTTTTTTATCGTTCTTGTAAGTGTTATTATTTTATACGCATTACAGGTGAAACTCGAATAATTAGAATATCGTGCAAAAGTAATTGCAGTAAGTGCTGCAAAAGGTGCCCAAACCAAGTACTGAGTACATATGTATGCTTGTACTTTTCAGAGGTCCGATATATATGTACAATCCTTGTTTTATTGATTGCATGTAATAATCTACTTTTTTGAGGTTGTGGATTTGGGGTTCTTGGGGTTTTCATGAGCTGTAAGCCATAATCATCACAATTATGACAAATCATGGCTTGAATTATCTTGCTTTGCATGTAATGAGTCTATCTCATATATTAGTTTCACCTTTTAAGTTGCATTAGTAAAATAAATGAGCTTTGCACGATATTCTAATTATTCGAGTTTCATCTGTAAGTCTTTTTAATCAATACTGCAAAAGGGAGAGCGCTCTTTTGTTTTTCTAAGCATCGGTGACTGAGTGACAACATGAAAGATTAAACAACCCTTGGAAGATATAGGAGGATCCAGGAAACCAGTCCATTGGCTGAGAGTGGAAAAGAAACGGGAGAAACAAATGATTCATGGTCAGGGTGACCAAAAACAGCTGGTGAGTGTGGATTTCACATGATCTAAACAGAAGCAAAGGGAAAAAGAGCACGGTGACCAATAGAAAAAGAACACAGTTTGGAAAAGAATTTTATATATTATCCCTTTCATATTTACATTTCACATTTTTCATTTTTTTATAGAATTGTTTTCTGTATGCAAAAAGGTGAAGCATTCACTATTTGCATGAAGGATACATTAACACAGATGTTATACAGTTACAATTTAACCTTTCTGTCACTTAGGAATTCACAGTGAGTTGTGGCGCAGTGTGGTTTTGTATTTATTGTTTCAAGAGTAGTGGGTTTGCTATCCCTTTGACACAGCAGCTATTCAGATCGTTAAAATTTTCACAGAGCTATAGCACAGTGGTTTATCACAAACACAAAAGCAGAGTAGCCTCTTGGCTTGAAAAAGGGGATCCCTCTTTTAAATGCATCTACTTGGCGACCACAGGAGCTTTGACCCAGGAATATGGAGGAACACCACTTGCTCTCAGCTGCTGAATGCCAAACTCTGCTTTGTATAGCAGCTTGTCCTGCTGGAGCCAACCCAGCACACTGGAAACCTTACAGCATCAACACCTGCCACTGTCCATGGCTAGATTGGATGTACCCTACACCTCTGCGCCCCACATGAGCAAGTTTACAGTTCTCTTTTGTGAGGGTATTTTATCATTGCCTATGTTCAGATTGAATATATTACTACACTATATAGGTGCTCTGCCTACCTTTTTTACTTTGCCATTAGATTGTTGGTGTATGTTTTCCGGCTGATTTTTGCTCAGAGCTGCAAGATATGTGTATTGCCCTAGATTGACCGCAGTTTAAATCCACATACCATAGTACTGTGACTATCAGCTGAAGGTATGATGTTTATTGCGCACTGAATATTTAAAAGAGAACTATGGGGTAAGGGGTTTTCCCAATAGTTCTCTTAAGGGTCACGGGAGGACATATATTAGTATCCTCCCATGACCCAAAGCTCACTATATCACGAGCTACAGCTCGCGGTATACTGAGACCGCCGCAGCCAGGACTGATCCCGACAATGCTGTCGAGATCCACCAATCTGCCTGAATGACAGCTGGCTCTGCCTATCTAGAGGCAGAGCCAGCTGTAGCCGCACCCACCCCTGTCCGTTCCTCCAGTCAGCGCTAGAGGATCGGAGCGGGGAGGGGGGAATCCCTGCAGAGAGCCATGACTGACAGTCACGGCTCACTGCAGGTAGATGATCGAGAAGGGAGCAAACGACGTTACGTGTTTGCTCCCTTCCCGAGCTATTGAGCCAACATGTGACAGGTTCTCCTTTAATCCTTCTGGAATATTTTAGGGCAGGGAGGAGACCTGCACATTTGACTGAACTGCCAGATAGGGCTGTTTGGCGTGGAAGAGCTGTGTAAATTTTGTAACTGGATGAACATAAATATAAATATAAATCCTTTAACAAGTAAAACAGTTCCCTTATATGCATTTAATCTGTGTATTTAGCTGTTTGCCTGCAGTCCAGTTTTAAAATTTGTAACACCTCACATCTGATGAGAGATCTAACAGTATACTACTGGTCAATCACATAACTTAACTATTTGAACAAACATGGTATAGCAGAAATAGATTTGTGCTCAAGTGATTTTCATTTTCAATTATATAATTTAAGGATTAGATTGGTACACACAAATATGCGGACACACATTATTTAGGCAAACTTTAGCATGCACTTATAATCACAAATAGCAGATCTTACATAATGTGAACCCGTGTCTCTGTAAAGATATCAATTTGCCTGCCTTTTACAACACATCCAGAAAGCTGAAGCCTTTAAAATTGAAATGACCTAAAATCAAATTATTTCCATTGGAACTTTTGCAACTTCCATTGTAAATCTCCAGTGGCTAGAAAATCAAAGCAAAGGATAAAATAGTGCCAAAGACTTTTGAATGTTTTACGAGTTGGGATAATCCTTTACTGCCAGTAATCTTCTGTGTCTTGTATGATTTATGGAAAGGGCTTTTCATGTGTGGTTCAATAAGGGATTTTATCCACCAAGTAAAAGACAAGCTGTACCTTGTATATTAATGCTGTTCCAAAACCAGTTGGACCTTTATTCCTGTCTTGCAGAGATACATTTATTTCTTTGTAAATGAATGGCAGTGACTCACCATGAATTCATCTGCACAAAATTCTAGGAAGTCAACCTCTGTCAGACAAACAAACTTAGCATTGTAAACAACAACATAATAATAAACTTTCAAATTATGCAGCGCCCGCAACATATAACGTGTTAATATCATATACCATGAAATCAAATAAATATATGTGACTCAAATGTATAAACTATAATAGTATAATGCACACATGAATATTAGTGACTTAAAGTCTTTCTAAAAAACCATCATTGGCCCTGGATCATTGATCCCACAGGGTATGTGAACCAATTGTTGTTAGTGACAACCACCGTATAATTGTTGAATGATGTGATGTGTCAAATCCAAAGAGGACTGTTCAAAAAGTATTCAAAAAAATATTCAAAAAAAAGGTGTTCAAAAGAAGTTCCGTGAACTATGTTGGGGATAGGGGTTAATACCACATATATCCCCTCGAAAGGTGCACTTACCGTGAGGTAGTGGCTGTGATAAGCAGCCGGAAACGCTCAGACAGAAGCT
>NW_017308742.1:80744-138192 GCF_000935625.1 Nanorana parkeri | reverse complement strand
GGGATAGGGGTTAATACCACATATATCCCCTCGAAAGGTGCACTCACCGTGAGGTAGTGGCTGTGATAAGCAGCCGGAAACGCTCAGACAGAAGCTCTCAGGACCGCAGCATCGATCCACCGTCTCGCTATGGTCTTCAATAAAGGATGTGTCTCCACGTTTATGGAAGAAAGAAGCCTTTCATTGTGTAATGTTTTTCAACACAGAGGCTTTATTAAAAATCAAGTTTAAAACGGACAATCACGAACATTTAAGATTTTGTTCGATCAATACACACAGCCTAGGAACGGAGTCCTGTGTTCGGTATGGCGTGTAGTTAGGCCCGCCCCTACGCGTTTCGTCGTCTTGACGTCTTCAGGGGGTTTTGCAGGTCTAACACATCATACCAAATCCTCTACTTATATTAGGTGTTCAATTAGTGATTTAATTGCTACCTGGTGCGACACCAGGAGCCAAACATTTAAACATACATATCTCATTATATCTCCATTTCCATATGTGATTCTAAATTCTTACCATGTAAAATAATTGTATCTATCTAAAAACATTTGTTTTTAAAACCATTTGTTAAAAATTATTTGTTAAAAATTATCTGAAGCTAGAAACCATTTATAAACATTTAAATTATATAGAATCATATTCTAAATGAAAATTTGCATACAATCATTGACAAAATGAAGGCATGGATCACACTATCCTTAATGCATATAACCCAGTTATGAATGACTACTACAGCACATTTATTTAATCAGGTTACCGGAGACCTCTATTATTTTCATATTGTATGAAGATGGTAAATTTAAAAGAGGAGGGTATAGTAACACCCATAAATGTCTGTTAAATATCTCAACAAACAACAGTATTCTATATTTCATAACCGCTCTCACTAGTGGTATGGGCCAGTGACGAACAAATAAAAGTAGCCTTTCGATAGAAAGCAATGTTCATTAAGTCGGTATATCCATTCAAAAGCAAACGAAAATAAAGGAATTGAAAGCTAAATTGGAGGGCTATACAAACCTAGATGTTTTTAAAACGGAGATACAAGAAGTAGAAACCCATATTCTTAAAAAAGACCTAGAAATTAAAAATAGAAAACATAAAAAATATATCAGAGATATGCTGGATTACAAAAATGAAAAAGTTTATAGATGGCAGATACGGAACTTCTTTTGAACACCTTTTTTTTGAATATTTTTTCGAATACTTTTTGAACAGTCCTCTTTGGATTTGACACATCACATCATTCAACAATTATACGGTGGTTGTCACTAACAACAATTGGTTCACATACCCTGTGGGATCAATGATCCAGGGCCAATGATGGTTTTTTAGAAAGACTTTAAGTCACTAATATTCATGTGTGCATTATACTATTATAGTTTATACATTTGAGTCACATATATTTATTTGATTTCATGGTTTATGATATTAACACGTTATATGTTGCGGGCGCTGCATAATTTGAAAGTTTAATATTTTGACCTAACGGTCTTTTTGCTGCAGCCTTCAAATTAAATTTGTACTTTAGCACTTACACATCTTTATAGGTCCAGCGCAGAATCATTAAAATCTAAACAACATAATAATACCTTAATATTAATAATGAAAATGTTCACATACATTATTTGATGTCATCAAACCTGAAATACAACTAAACGTTAGCAAAACACATTTCCAAGAATTCATAAAGAATGTTGTAGATACTCTTAAGAAACCTCTCATGGTAGTCCAACAAATGTCAGAGCTTGCATCAGATTTATGTAAATGTCAGTAAGGTATATATGATTCTGTTGCAACTATTGCAGGCATCTCTCCTGAAATTGGCAAAGTTATACAGGCAGAGAAGTTGGAAGAGTAAGGGAAACATATCAAATATCAGTTCCAGGGGAACTTTTAGGCTGGGTTCACAACATTTTCTGGACCAGATCTGTACCAGATCTCGAATGCAGTGCATCATGTTTTTGCCATGATTTTACCACAATTTTACAGCGATTTTGCCGCGTTCAGGCGCAGTTTTTTTTTAGCTTAAAATGGGCTCTCCGATGCATTCCAGTGTGTTCCATTCATTTTTGATGTGTTTTTATGTGTTTCTATGCGTTCCAGTGCATTCCAGACCAGACAAAATGAGACATGCAATATTTTTCTGGTCTGGTCTGGAACGGACTGCGCTGGTGTGAACAGAGGCCAGAAATAGCATAGGGATACATTAGGATGCATTTTGGGACTGGAAACAATCTGATCTGGTCTGGAGATGATCTGGATGTAGTGTGAATGGGCCCTTAGACACATTTTGTTGTAGAATTGTCTCAAAGATATGACACGTGCAGCACAATCAACCATTTAACAGAAGTGGTAGAGGCCTTATTTACCCCCACATTCCTTACCACCTATTGCGGAATTCTTCTTCAATTTGTCGATACAAGAGCTCCACACAGTAAAAATATCTTAAGTGAGTATTATTTGAACTCATGGCATGTGTCGGTACTGTCAATGAAAGGTTGCAGGGTTTTCATGTACTTGATACAAGGCTGTTCTGTTAGGAACAAGAACACAAGGGTACTCATACAGAAGCATACACATCCAGAGTAACATGCATAGACGCAATGGGTTGAACTTGATGGACCTGTGTCTTTATTCAACCTCGAATACTAGCGGGTCTATTCACTAAGCTGCCGTAGGCAGCCGAGTGAATGACCGACCTGAAGTGAAGTGGGTCCTGGGGCCGAAGCTAGCCGAAGGATCGGCCGAAGCTATGGCTAGATCCTTCGGCAGCTTTGTGAATAGACCCTTAAGTTACTATGTAATTGGGGGAAAGACATATGACACAGCTTTCCTAAAAAACTAAGTTAAGATTGTTAGTTTATATTTCTGCCCATGAAGATGTAATGACAAGTTTTTTGATAAGCATCCTATAGTGATACAGTGGGGTCTATTCACTATGCTGCCGAGGGCAGCCAAGTGAATGACCGATCAGAAGTGAAGTGAGCCGAACACTGTTCGGCTATTCACTTCAGGCTGGTACAGCTGATTTCAGCCGTACATGGCTGAAATCCGCCGTACATCAGCCTGCTTCGTGTGGCCTGCGGGTCGGCCGAACATGCTGAGCACCGACCCGAAGTGCAGAAGGAGTTCGACTCAGAATAGGAAAAAAAATGTCTCCCATTAAAAAGCATTGGGACATTACTATTGGCTATTTCAATTTGCAATAGCCAATAGTAAACTAGCATTGTACCCACCCTCTGCTGATGGACCTGATGGGGAACTGCAGCAGAGGGCAGGTACAATGCTAGTTTACTATTGGCTATTGCAAATTGAAATAGCCAATAGTAATGTCCCAAAGCTTTTTAATGGGAGAAATGTTTTTTTCTATTCTGACAGCGCTCGTGTCAGAATAAAGAAACTGAATAGCCCGTACACACCCCCTCGGTTCTACTGAACCGAAGGGGTCCTGGGGCCGAAGCTAGCCGAAGGATCGGCCGAAGCTACGGCCAGATCCCTAGGCAGCTTCGTGAATAGACCCCAGTGTTTTAATTGTGTGGGAAAAGGTAACTCCGCTATGATAGTCCTTGGTCACCATAGTAGAGCAAAGTAGGGACACTGGCGTATATGAACTTTCAAATAGTAACTCATGTTTGTGTCTTCCAGTGTGTCCCCTTTTAGGTAGATGCATCCAGACTATTTCATGTATCTTGCTGGAAGCTTATAAACTTCAGTGGCAACTAATAGGTACATTTTTGAAAATAATTGAAATATCAGTAGATTTAGTGAAATTTGACATTTACTGTTGTTCAATAAACCCTCATAAACGAGGGACCCAGAAAGTGCCCTCTAAATGTTTCAGTAGGTTGTAAAATAAAACATGATTGTCTATCTTAGCATAATTTTATTGCACAGTGTGAAATATTTTCTGATATCTGTGTTTGTCGACTTTTTAAAGGGCAACACAAATATTTCACTTTATTTTAAAGATATCTGAAGCAATAGATTAAATCCTTATTTTATATTTCCTCCACGTCTTGATGAAAATTGTAAATTACATCACAGACCTGTGGATAAAATATTTTCCAGCAGGTAGCCTGCCCACAGACGTGTTTCCATCTTTTGACATACTGATGTAGATGAGCCCATAGTTAGGCCAGCAGGCACTGGGCCCAACAGCTTCATACTGAGCTCAGCACCTCCAGCCACCTGACTGGTATGAAAATGCAGAGGACAGAATACTACAACATAGGAATGGCTGTCCATTGCTGAACAGACCTTGCATTTAAGATGTAATGTGATGTAATGCATTTTACATTTTCATATTAAGACAAGGGGAATTAAGGTTTTATTTATAATATCAGTTATACTTTCAATGTAATAAAAAAAATTTCAGTACTTCTTAAAACATTTTTAAACAGCGATCTTGTAGGATTCCTTACAAAACATAATTTATTTCACTGTTTGCTTCACCTTATGCAGATATCAGTATCCTGCTGAGAGAAAGGCTCTTAAAATTCAGCATAATAATGTCTGAAAATATTCTTTGTCCCACTACTTATTTGTAAATATAATGTGTTCTCTGATTTCCCCTAGCTGCCCTTGCACTATATTTGAATTAATGACAGAAAACCTGATCTTGTTCATTTGCACATCTGGCCAGAAATTATGTATAGAAGCTGCATGTTTGAATATGATAATGCTGCCCTGATGTTCGTTGAAATCTTTCCTAAATAACATGTTTGTAAATAAGAAAACGTTGGTCCATACAGAGTGCAATGAAAATAAATATGCTAGCATGCATTTTTACAGCTTATTAAGTTGATAGACAACAGCAAACAAACAGATCTTTAATAATGTAAGTTAAATATTGGAGTAGTTTTAAGGAACTTATGTGAGTTGTAAAGTAAAAAATAATCTTACCTATAATCTTATAATCTTACCTTCTGTAAGTGCCACATTGGAGTTGCAAAACAGCCCCAGCATTTCAACACCACAGTCAGTGTTCACACTGCAGCATGTGTATGTATATGTGTAACATGGGGTGATCAAGTGAGTCCCTTGTACTATATGTAGGAATTCTTTGAGGATCAGGGTGGGATAACACATTGGAGCAATACACCTACTTACTAACCAACATTGAAGTAGATCCACACTGAAGCAGTTCAGTTGAATGGTAACTTATTGAAAGGGACATGCACTTTAACAGTAGCTAAGAAAGACGCTTTCTTTGACTTCAGTGGGGAATCCCATTAAGGTCTATGGAGGGTGAATAGGCAATACGGGGACAGATGTTTTGCGTTTGTGAATTTATGCCCATATATGTGCTTGTGTAAGCTTGTGTAAGCTTGTGTAAGCGCAAATACTGGCGTTTACATGTGTATTCTCCCATACAGCGTATTCTGTCAATACATCCCTATGGATGCAAAAATGCAGCATCTGGAACTCCCGGGTGCTACAAATGCAGGCATATGTTATGCTGCATGCCCATACATCTGTATCTATGTCAGTGTTCATGAAACCTTAAAGAGGAACTTTACCCATATCTTTAAAATAACAACAAACACACCTTTAGAAATGTTTAGTAATGACAATCTACAAACACATACTTCAAGATAATTAAAGGGTTTGTATTCTTTGCATACCTTATTTCTCTTTTCTTCCACAGTCTTCTGACAGTGGCCATGTTTACTAAGGGCAGGTTACTAGCTCTCCTTTTACTTCATAGATTTCTGGCACATGTGACTAGGACATTCACATTATCTCAGGGGAGGAAAATGCCTTTTCCTGAGATCTCACGAGATTACAGATGAGATTTCCCACCAATGCTCTGCTGATGTAATCGTCCCAGGATGCAACACTCTGGCACATTAAATCATTTGTGCGAGAACTGGACCAGGAAGTAGATGAACTCTATTTGTAAGTAAATGAAAAAGATGTTTAACTAATGAATGTAAGATGATTTAGAATCAGCACAAAGAGATGCATGTTGATTTGATTATTTGAAATCATAGTTCTCCTAAGGGTCACGGGAGAACATAAACTAGTGTTCTCCCGTGACCCAAAGCTCAGTATATCGCGAGCTACACCTCACGGTATACTGAGGCCGCCGCAGCCGGGACGGATCCAAACATTACTGTTGAGATCCACACAGCTGCGTGATTGACAGCTGGCTCTGCCTATCTAGAGGCAGAGCCAGCTGTACCCAACCCCTCCCCCGTCCGTTCCACCGGTCAGTGCTGGAGGATCGGAGAGGGGAGGGGGGAATCCCTGCATGGAGCAGGGAGTGACAGTCACGGCTCTCTGCAGGGATATGATAGAGAAGTGAACAAGCGACGGTATGTGTTCGCTCACTTCCCGATCTATTGAGCCGACATGTGACAGTTTCATTGTCACACGTCGGCTCGAACTATGAGGTTGAGTGAGAATCACTCACCTCATAGTTCTCCTTTAAAGTAAATGCCCTAACAGCATACAATAATAAACAATATATTCCCAAAACCCTGAAATGCGACCCCGGAAACACTTCGCCATTTATTTTAAGATAAGTCTTGCAGCAAAAAAATAACAAAGAAGGTTGCTATGGATGGAACAGCAGCTAAAAATAACAGCAGGTCTCAAATCAACCACAAAATGCAAATAGAGGCAAAAGCCCCCAATAATAAAAACAACAAATAAAAAAGAAACAGCAATGTAGTTAATTGTCCATTGAGCTTTCACTTAGTTTCATAACTTACATTTATTTTTCATATGCTATTTATTCAGTCGATCGGCTAATGGCCAGCCATTCGGCCAGCTTCGGCTCGACTTAGCCGCTCGGCCAACTTCCGGAGCTGTACGGGCTATAGGGACCTGGGGCCGAAGCTAGCCGAAGGATCAGCCGAAGCTACGGCTAGATCCTTCGGCTGCTTCGTGAATAGACCCCTTAGTCATTCAGGTTGACCACCACAATTACAGACCATTAATGAGACTGAGAGAGAGTGGGGCCAAATGATCAACTATCTTGATTAGGTCAGTGTTAGCAAAATAATATTACCTGGGATTTGGAGCTTCCAAGAAGCTCTGGAAGTTATGTGCATACACTGATGGCTGTCTACATTAACATTTAACAGTTTGGAAGCAAGTACAGATTCAATGTAAAAGTTGAAGTGATTTTTCTACAAATCTCCCAGCCTATTGTATGAACATAATAACACCAACAGGGTACATTCCTTTGTTCTGCAGAAATCCACTTAAATCAGTATTTACATTAGGGTAGTCCATCTCTTATGTTACAATCATGGACAATGGATACTGTATATAGGCATCTCCTAATTGCTGATATGCTTTTAATTCCAATAATTTCAATTATGAAAACATGCAGTGGTTTAAACTGATATCAACAAAGATTTGGGATAGCTGTAGCTGATTTCTAGCTTGTAAAATGTTTTTATATAGCAAAGTGTAACTGCACAAAAGTAAAAGTAAGATTTATAGTGTAAATTCCAGAACACAAAGCTTGTATTCATTAAGTATGCACAATGTATCACTTTTATCTGCATTTTAAATAAAAAAGGCTAAATAATTTACACTTTGAGCATAACAGGTGTTTTTGTACATACTGTAAAATCCATTTCTCAAAATGAATTAAGGAAAACAGGGTCAGTAGTTATTATAATATTAACTAAATATAGCTTTTTGCCTTTGAACATATCTGTATAAACTAATCAGCCAGCACCCACAATGAATATCTTAATATCCACAATCCAATCTAAAATAATATTATACATTATGTATATGCATATAACGAAGGGAAGGGGGGAGGAGTCCGGTGACGTCAATGTCCCCAAGTGGCTCCGTCGGCCAATGAAGGGAAGGGGGGAGGAGTTCGGTGACGTCGATGCCCGTGACATCACCGGACTCTTCCCCCCTTCACTTCATTAGCCGATGGAGCCACTTGGGCCGGAGAGACTCAGTGTATATATTCACTTCTGGATAGCTTTACCCACATTTTGCATCTTAGATTTTCCTTTATTGGGCTCCAAGTCTCTGTTTGGCCCTGCAGGTCTGAAGCAAATGCTGCATTCATTAATAGGAATTTGCCTAAATACCTGGAGATGTCGCAAGGTATATCAGTGTTATATCTTCAGGTATTTACAAGCACAGCAGATGTTATATTCTATGTCGCTTCCTGAACATTCTTGGGCCAGTGAGTTTGCCCAAGAAACTTTCTGCACGAGCACAAGCCAAGGCATTGATCTATACACATACAGCTCAGCAATGAAGTAATAAAATGAACTAGGATCACACTATTTCCAGCACGTTATTATTCTGAGTTGCCCCAGTCAAGCGGCAGCCATATTGAGAGGGGCACGTGAGATTAATAACGTGCTGGATTAGTGTGATCCTAGTTCATTTTATTACTTCATTGCTGTGCTGTATGTGTGTAGGCCAATGTAGTTGGATCTGTATGTGTGTTATAATTAATCAAAATGAATCGATTAATCGATTAAAAAAAAATTGATTAATCGAACACGAAAATTTTAATCAGTAACAGCCCTAATATAATTATTTTTTTACATTGCTGTTTTTATACACATTTGAACCATTTGTACAATTTTGCTCCAACTTCAGGTGACATTGAGCCCTAGCAAACAAAAAAAAGCTATTGTACAGCTATTGTACAGCCAGGCATAACCCTTCCCACTCCCAGCATGCCTCAGTTTTATAGAAAAGCAGTATTTAGGACTGGATCATAAAAAACAAATGGGTAAAACCTGTGTTCCTTAATGAACTCCACGTGCTTAAGACCATAAGCTTAAATAGTGATCTTTCTGAGCCACCAAGAATAGGTAGAACAAGAAGCCAACTCCCATTTCCCAGGGTTATCAAGAATAAGAAAAGATAAAAAGAGAATCAGTCTTAATAATGGAAGCAGTGGCTGAGAGGTAAACCCACACAGACCAAATTATATCCAGTCATTGAAGGGAAATTTCCTTCTAATGTACTGGATTTGGATACCTTGACTTTGTGTAAGACTAAAAAGGGCTTTCTACAGGACATGGCTGTCAGCAAAAATACCTATCTTGCAGATGTGATGGTGGCAGGGAATTATACCTTTTGACTTAGGATGGAATCCACGTCAATGGGTAGTCTTTGAAGACCCAACAAAAATCAGATTTGGAACCCACAGTGTATAAGGAGGTTGAACATGAGACACATGAAAGACAACCTTTAAAATGTCCTGACCAAACAATGGGAGGCTAGTGGGCTTTGGAATAAGACTACAAGAGCCACGATTTGACCTAATGCTGATCCAGACCTGACTGCTAAAATATCAGAATTTGTTTCACAGAGTATCTTCTGGGGGTAAGAATTTCTTTCCTTGCACCAAGAGAGGTATGGGAATTACTGAGTCAGAGAGATGCCTGTCTCTTCAACAGCCAGGTCATTAAAGACAAAGCCTGTGAAGCAGGATGATAGACCAGACCTTTTGATAAGAGATCATGTCAATCTATGAGAGCCCACTGGGTGTCTACCAGCAGCTTGATCAGCCCAGAGTACCACATCCATTCCAAAACAATAAGTACAACCAGAATGCCCTTCATCTCGATGCTGTGGAGTAAACGCGGAAGGAGTTTATGAGGAGGAAAAGCATAGATAAAGCTGATAATGGTATATGACATTAGGAGGAAGCATTTTCTCAACTTCAGAGCTGGATTCCTGAACTGCCAGGTCAGCCACAATCTAGTTTTAGGTGTCAGGCATATGGTTTGTCTAAAGACTAAACTAGTTTGTTCTACAAATACAGAATTTTGTGTTGAAGGGGTCTGAAATTAAATTTAGTAAATGGGACTGCCGCTATAGTAGGCTAGCATCAATAACTCTTGTGCAAAATTACATCGAGTTAGACAGCTCCTTGATTGTAAAGTCAGAGTCTAAGAATGGCGCAGAAGAAGCTTTTCTTGAAGAAGAAACATTTTCATTGGAGCTGTATCTAAAATGAGGCCCGGTTCTCAAAGCAATGTGTCACTTCCAGTGTTTCTGGAAACTCAGGACTCAACCGAACCATTTTAAGGTTTGGACTGAGCACAATATATTGACTATCAAAGTTTGAGCTGACTGTTCCCATAATAAAGATCATCCAGGTATTCCTCAATGGGAATAACCTTAGAGTGTAGTATGACCAGCACTGAGGCTAGATCTTTGGTCAACACACATGGTGTGGACAAAAGGCCAAACAGTAGGGTACAAGCTCACAGTGTTAAATGTCCACAGCAAAGCGAAGGTAGCATTGATGTGCTGGAAAAATGGGGACATGCAAGTATGTATGTGTCCTTGAGTCCATGTCCACACCATAGGTGTTTGTGGCTCATATTTGTCAGCATTGAAAAGCTCAATGTAAGCCTGTAGCTGGGAAATGTACATGATTGCAGGTTTTTTTCATGAACAGGGGCTATATAAATAAATTATATTTCTTGTGTTGACCTTTTCATTGCTGACAAATAAGAGCCACAAATGCTTGTGGTGTGAACAGGGACTTATATGCACCTGTGCTAAAAAGTTTCCCTGATGGAGGGGGGCTATGGCATACTTTTGTGTTCAAATGAAGACATTTAGGTCCAGGATGGGGCAATGCCTCCTTTTAGTTTTGGAACAGTGAAAAAGGTTAAAGAAAAACCTCAGAAACTTTCTGCCGAGGGAAACATGGCAATAACCTGGAGGCACAGGCAGGTTGGAAAACATGAGAGTAGAAAGAGAAAGCTCATTGGATGACCAGCAAAATGTCTTCAGAAAAATACAGCAAGTCCAGTTTATTTATGTATGTATGTATTTATGTATACAGTATATACATAGTCATCATGTCCCCTCTTAATTGCCTCTTCTCCAGAGAGAACAAATTCAGTGCAGCTAATCTTTCCTCATAGCTGAGTTCCCCCATGCCTCTTATGAGTTTTATTTATATTCACCTCTCCAGAGTTGTCCTCTGCAGTAATTCCATTCCGCCACTTGATGTCCTCAGTCCTCCACTAAAAATTACACCCAGGGTCCCTCACCTTGGGAGACTAAGTATCGGGAGCTGTATGGGCTATTGTGAATAGCCCGTACAGCACCCCCTCGGTTCTCCTGAACCGAAGGGGTCCTGGGGCCGAAGCCAGCCGAAGGATCGGCCGAAGCTACGGCCAGATCCTTCGGCAGCTTTGTGAATAGACCCCATTGTGTAAGTTCAGGGTGCCATGGACTTCCAGAGTAATGATGCCAAGCGCTACATTAACATTGTCATATCAGTGCTGCTTTCTGTTTAATTGTCTTCTGTGTCCAGAATGGATGTTGTTTTAGAGAGAAGCATTTGTTGCCTTTTGTAAATAAAAAAAGAAAGGACCGTAGATGAGGAAGAGTCTAAGAAGAGTTATCTCCATGACTGACTAAGGGGTTTGCTTTAACTTTATTTATTCTGAAAATAGAGAATAGAAATCCTTTTAGATGATGATACAGGCTATGGTATGCCAATTTGACTAAATGTATCAATAGTTATTTTCAAATAAAATGCATCTTGACTTGCCTTCACTTATCATAGGTGTTTATATTTTGAAATTTATATGGCAATTTTTGAAATTTAAAATTGTAAACTGTAGACTTGGAAAAAAAATATATGTAAAAAATAGACAATCTTTTGACTGTAAAGGAGATTCTAAGAGAGTTTCTTAAAGGGAAAAGCTCAACCTTTACCCTAACAGAAAAACTAAATAAAAAACATGATCAATATGAGTATAATATACCTGTTTAATTACTGTTGCCGTTATGCAATATTCTGGTATTATTTATAACACATTTAAATAAGTTTAGTTAAATTACTGGAATAGAAATAGGTCACATGATATCTTCTTAATAATATGTTTTTGGCTATCAAAAAGTTAATGATGTGCTTCTGTTATATAATACCCCCTAACACTATTAATTGTGTTATATTACCTTGTTCATTATGTCAGGATGTGAGATTTAATGCAGCCACTTGAGCAATCAGAGGAAGAGTAGCTGTGCTTGCTTAGTAATATTGTTTCACTTTACAGAATGACTGGTCTTACAGATTTGGTAGTTTAAAGACTCTCTAAGCAGCTGTTGTGATGCCCCATGTGATCTCACTAAATGTTTCAGCATTTGTAACATAGATGAGTCTAAAATCTCTTGTAACTTTCCTAGAGCAATTATGCACAAAATGTGTCTGTCTTCCTTTCCTCTAAAGTATAATGATGTTGATGAACTCGTCACTTGATGCTACTAAAACCTAAGCCAAGGGAATTCACTAAAAGGAACTGGGAATAATAAATAGTATAATACCTTATTTCACCTTTAATTTCACTATGATCTCTTTAAGGGTAACATTAAATCATGTAAACAAATTGATTTATTTAAGAAGAAGTTCTTATACTGAAATAGATGGAACATTTACTGATACTTTTAGGATTTAATTTGTCTTACATATAGCTCATTTAGCTTATGGTCAGTCTTGTTTAATGTCTGTGGAAGCAGTAACTGCTTTAAAGAACCAATAAACCTAAAATGAAAGCTGATTTATTTGAAAAAGCTAATGCTGATTAAAAAATAAAGATACAAATACGTCTTTGCTAAGAATTCTGCTTGTGATGTGGGGCTGCTGTGAATCTTTAATGATAAAAATCCCAGTGGTATTTAAAGTATTGCTGGATTTAACAGTGAATATTCATTGCTTCAGACTGACATGGCTGTAGTTGTAGTGTGATGATGTAATTAAAGTGAACATGTACTTTGCCACTACTTCATTGCTTACTACCCTCCTAACTCTAAAACAAACCTACTACTTTACCTTGAATAGGCAAAGTACAGGTGTGATTTTAAGGGTACATTAAGGAGATTTATTTAGGAGTTCTAAAGTCATAGCATATAGTAACATATTATAACATCAGCATTGTAATAGGAATTCATAATCTAGTTGTTTTTGATTATGCCATCAAAGCTTATTTGAAAATATCCATTTTATATAGCGAGTGCTGCCTTTCACCTGCACATCACTTTCAACAACCTCCTGAATTTCCAGTGTGATTTGTGTCTCCTTCTCTGCTGCTTGATGTGATGCAGTCTCGATGTCTGAAGACTGCATAGCCCATGATGCATTGATTCCAGCAAGCAATGATAATTTTATTGTTAAGGTGTTGAATTGTGAAATTGTGTCACTGCATTGATGAAGTACGTGCTATGGGCATCCTCAATCAGCAAGTGTACAACTTGCAGTGTGGGAGTAGCCCCAATGCAAAGGTTAACATTATTTCTTTAGGGGGATTGTGGATTCTGAGGTGGTGATTCTCTAAATGTTATTATGCAATCACTAAATAATTACCATATTTAGTATGAGCCAATGGTGAGTGAAGTAACTGTTACAGTCTTTAAAAATGTATTGAAAACATATTTAAAAATGTAAAAGGTTATCTTATAAAAGTGTGACAGATATGCAGGTAATATACTTTTCAGCCTGTTAAAAATAAAGTGAATGTAAATTAATGTTACAGTAAGCACATATTTCCACTGAAGAGCAGATGTGAGCAAATCTTTTTAAATAAGTGAATGTTCTGGCAAAGGTGCTTTATAAATACAGCAAATGTTACTTGGTATATGTGTTCTGAAATGTACAAATACTTGCATTCCATTTAGGCAAATTTCACAGGAAATTTGCAGCAGGTTATAAGAGATCAGGAGATTTTATTGCTATTTACTGTTAGTTGATATTTGCAACAGCAATTTTATAATGTTACAGCAAACATAAAATCAAATATCTTAGATCCAACTTGCTATAAGAAAGTGATTTGATCTCTTGATATCAGTAGCTACACTATATAATCAAAGTAACATTTACACAGAACATATACTGTATTCTCCATACACAGAAACTGCATACTGCAAAGAATGTTGAAAAAATGTACATTCTGCAGAAATTATATCCTTAGGATGGGAGTGGTAATAGGAAGGATTTCTCAGAGGCGTGATCTGAGAATATAGATATACTATTGCAGGTTGTCCTGTTCTGCAGAGCAGGTTTCAACAGCCATTATTAGAATGTCAGAATTGGAGTTATACTTGGATCTTCTGTCCCAGCCATGCCGTTCGGTGTACCTGTTTGCTAAGGTCAACAACATCCCATTCCAGCACCATGAGATGAAACTTTTTAAAGGTCAGCAATGGTTAAATAGGGGTCATGATGGTTTAATTTGCAGTTGTTATAATACCTACAGAAAAAAACAACTCTTCTTATATAGCACAGTATTGCAAACGTAAATTCATGTTTTCTAATCCCTAATTAATTGCATCACAGAGAACAGATTGCCTTAGTGCATATGTATGAAACCACAAAAGAAAAATGTACTCTTCATTTATTTAAAGTAAATCTTAAAGTACTTTTTATTTTAAAAAAAATATTTTAATTGCTTGCACTTTTATTGTTTATTGTTAAACAGATAAAAGCAAATTACATGGAAATAGTGTAACAGAAGAACTTCTGATATACTGCTTCATACTTACTTATCTGTTAAGCTTGGCATTTTGCCAGTGGAACATAAAATCTTACTGTACAGCAGTAACAGCTGTGTTTAAGAATTATAATACTGTGAAAAATCCATGAAAATATCTACTGGGTACTTCACATTCGTCAAGCTGATGACAAGCCTCCCTCAGTTACAAAAGATAGCCAACTTCTTTGCTTACCTGGTGCATTTGAACATGACATTGGATAAATGGCAATGATCGGAAGCCCAGAGCAGAATTTAGAGTTTAGCTGTATTGTTTTTGCATGCTTGAAGTATTTTCCTTGCATCAGTAAATGTGAACTTTCTATCTAGGTACACTCTATATTTCTGAAAGTGTTTTGCTTGTATGTGAGTTGGAACAGGTTAATTACTAACCTGGGGGCAGCATCCAGTAGAATGCTGTGTAAGCAGCTAGCTGCACCTTTCCCATGTTTCTACACTAAAGAATATTTATCTTGCACTTTGCATTTAGACACTCCTTTATTGATTTTCCTCTCAAAATGTATCAAAAAAGGTATGCTTTTGTGGTGTGAAATAATTACTGGTACGTTTAGTGCATTTTAGTCAACGAAATGGGACTGTTTAATACATATTTGCTATACTAAAACACTCATAGATGATGATTTACTAAAGTTTGGTAAAGAGAAGTCAAAAGAACATGTGTTTACTTAAAATACCCAATCATATGAGGGATAAAAAAAAAAAAAAAAGCATTTACTTCTTTAAAGCCAAAACATATTTTTAGTGTTTGTTTGAAGAAGGGATACTTCTTCAAACAAACTAATCTACTTTAAGATTTATATTGCAAACTGTGTACTCTTTAGGGAGATTTCACTTAATTTTCTGACCTGGTAAACAAACAGGAAGCGATCCCTTTTGCAAGGACAAAAAAGAAATAAAATAAGAGAGGTTCTCAACCTTCCCTGCTTTACTTGGAAAAATGTTTTATTACTACCTGTGCTTCTGTTGGAAATATTTTGTTCCCTGTCTCATTGACCACACACAAATACATGTATATATTATATATCAATCACGTTTTGGCCAGAGTTGTACTTTGAATGATTGAGTTCACAACCAGGTGAGTCCCCTAAGGGGGTTTGTCAACAGGAATGCCTGAAACTGAATTTAGACTAATGTTTCTTAAGCAATTAACTAGGCCATTCTGTTGCCAGCTGTTTTTGTTTGTTTGTTTGTTATCCATTACTGTAATGTTTAAGAAACCATAATTACATTAAGTAACATTATCTACATTAACAGTAACAATATCTAAGCAATATGGCCTATGTTACTTTGTCTAATTAACATTATGCTTCAATAGGGGATCATCTAACTGAAAGATTTAAGAAGGTGAATCCACAGCACAAAGTACCTGTACTAATAGATGGAGAATTCACACTTGTTGAGAGGTAAAATAAATACATAATTTGAAGGAATATTCTACAAAAAATGGTTAATCATTGTTTAGAATAAGCAAGGCTAGATAACTTATTTGTTTTACCTTCAGTACTGCAATGTTGCGCTACCTGGCACAGAAATATAACACCCCTGATCACTGGTACCCTTCTGATGAACAAAAGCGTACCTGTGTTGATGAATACCTAGCTTGGGAGCAGACTAATACACGTCCCAATGGTTGCAGAGTCTTCTGGGAAAAGGTAATTTTAAAATGTCTCAGTTTTATTTAATCTTAAATGTATCCCCTGTGTCTTATTATGTTTGTGAGAGCTAGGGATGATAGGATCTGCCTAAGTTTGGTTCGCTGGGGAATATTGAATTATAGAATATTGAATAGACAAGTTCCAAAGATTGTTGCATGTGATGGGTGCGGTTCGCCATGTAACCTATTCTTCGTTCCACCGATTTAGTTTGTTTTGCCTGGGACTCCAACGTGGTGTTAATTTTACCCATATTTTGTTGTATGGTAATGGCAATAATTACAGTAATGTCAGATTTGAGGTGCGAGGCCACCTCCAAAGCCAGTCTCTCAAGAGAGTAGGGAAGCGACTCCCCTCTGAGTATTCAGTTACTGGACACTGATCTCCAAACAGCTAACTCTCCCTGGCGCCCCGGGAGTCTCCTGCTCCCAGCCGCCAAGGAGAGAAACACTGCTGTGTCCTTTTTTTTCTTTATTTTGACACAATCGATGTCAGAATAGAAAAAAAATTCCCATTGAAAAGCATTGGGACATTACTATTGGCAATTTAAATTTGCAATAGCCAATAGTAAACTAGCATTGTACCCGCCCTCTGCTGCAGTTCCCCATCAGGTCCATCAGCAGAGGGCGAGTTTTTTTTCCGGTTAACTCGGCTGCCCTCGGCAGCTTCGTGAATAGACCCCTATGTAATCTCCTCAGCATTTGCCAGTTTGTTAGGAGAATGGTCACTGCCTTGCATGTTGTTTAATGAGTAATTTTATGAGAGTGGCTAGGGCACAAACTTGTCCATGGCCACCTTGGGTTTGCTAGAAGGCATCTGGCAACTTCCACGGTGCACTGAGAGGAGGAGAGAGAGAGAGAGAGAGAGAGGACATTGGGCACATTGGGCTTTGGGAGGGGGACCCACATATTTTATGTAACCCCTCTCAAAGCCTCTCCAATTAAAGCAAACAAGTGGTCTGGTATCAAAATAGCAGGGGGACTGCAAGCTCACTAGATCTGGAGGAGGAGCATGCCATTTTTATTTTTCTGAAACAATACATTTCTGCCAGCAATCACTTTTCATGGTGCTGAAGCATTGTTTATACACAGTTTTAGCACTATGGACATCAATTGCAACATCTAAATAAAGGGATTTGAACAGAAATATAAAAAAACAACCTCTACTGTACTATTATATTCAAATTACATTAACCTCAGCAAACTCCTGTTATGCAAGATTTGCACCTTAGCTGCCTGCATAATAATTACAGTTAATATTGACAGAAACTAAGGGGCAAATACCATTGAATATTTGGATAATATTTTCTGTAAATATCCACTGTGTGATTTTTTCCAATTAATGTTTGATAAATAGACCCCCAATTGTTATTTTTTTCTGTAAAATACCCAATAACAGCCAAAGACAAGATGACATCGATTGAAATGTTTACAGTTCATGAGTGAAGATGACTCTATAATCACTACTATGCCAGGTTTTAACATAAAACAGAACAAATTCACTAGTCTCATTTATACAATGAGGTTGATTTACTCAAGGAGTAGAGACTCTTCTTTTGGCCTAATACACTGTAAAACCATCACCTTCTCTCATGATCTGACTGTACAAAAATATATTCACACTAAATCACTTCTGACAAAATTGACATCAATATTGTTGTGCTTGTTGGCAGTTCCATTGAGGCTTCAAATGATTTGATGTGAAGCAATAAACATTCCACATAGTCCCTGGTGTACTATTTTGAAGCTGTGCAAATAAATGCTAGTATAAATAATGACAGCCTCCAATATATCTCAGTACATAGTGTATGTATAACACCTGACCTCACCAAATGACAAAAATGGACAACTTATATTTTGGGTATGAAAGTAAGCAAAGATAACAGGCTTTATACATTTCCGTTTGATGTGCCTAATGCATTAAAGAATTGATGAGCATGATCTATTTCCTCTATCTGTTTTCATAGAATACTGTAAAAGGTACCACAATGATATATTTGTTCAGGACAAAGCACTTTTTTTTTCCATTTCTCCAACCTACCTGGCCAGATTAGTACAACAGAATATAATGAGCTTCTGCTAAAGAAATCATGTACTGAGAGAAATATTAAAATAGCCATTGCTGACATCCTTCTGAAATTAAAAGCTTATTGACTGTCTCCAGGCTGATCAGGAACCATAATGTAGCAAGTGTGGAGTCTGGCCTCTGGTTTGCCTTTTAATCAACATGAAGTCAGACAACAAGCATTTTGAGAATAAGACGTCATCATTGATAGCCTCTTTATTTCTCTCAGCAGAGGAAATCTTTAAAAACCCATATTAAAGTGTTTCTAACATTAAAATGAAATCTTCCCAAACTCATACCTGTTAATTATCTTTCCTGCTGCCCATGGTGATAAACACTGCTACAATCTGTAGTACTTTATCCCCGTAGTCTGCAGGAAAACCAACACTTCCAGAAGTCTCGGCCCTTATGGTCCCCCACAGCTCTCATTCATTCCTTCTGCTGACAGGTACGTTATTGCTCTCTCTTGTAACGAGTGGAGGTCCGGAGAAGAAGCAAGTGAACAAATGTTGGTTTCCCTGCAGACTACTGAGGAAGAGTGCTACTGATCAGAGCAGTGTTTGGCAGCACAGGCAGTAGTTACACTGTTCTTTTATAGATATAAGTTTTGGAAGATTTCATTTTAATGACTGGCTTGCTTTATAGAGTGTTTCTCTTTCAGTTAAGAGGAAATTTGGTGGTTGGTAGACATAACTGCAGTGTTGACAATGTTTTTAATCTGTCTTGGAGTTCACTGGATAGCGTTAATGCACTGGATTATAAAAAGTTTCAGGAGCTTCTTAGAACTAAATTCATTGGACATAAAATACTAAGTTGATAAGAGATTATTTTTCCCTTGTATGTTTGGTTTTAAAATTACCTTTTTTTCTTTTATAATTAGATTGACTTGCTGCTGCTGGCACTGAATCGTCTTCGATTCATATTAGTAGTGCGTTTTCATCAAATATATATATATATATACAGTCATTGTCAAAAATATTGGCATCCCTGCATTTCTGTCAGATAATGCACCACTTTGCGCAGAAAATTGTTGCAATTACAAATGTTTAGGCATTCTCATGTTTATTTCTTTTGTTTGTATTGGTATGACAAAAAAGTTGAGAAACAAAAGCCAAATCTGACACATTCCACGCAAAACTCCAAAAATACACTGGACACAATTATTGCCACCCTCAATTCATATTTGGTAGCACAGCTCTTGAAAACAATAACTAAAATCAATCACTTCCTGTAACCATCAATGAGTTTCTTACACCTCTCTACAGGAATTTTGAACCACTTTTCTTTTTCGCCAACTGCTCCAGGTCTCGCAGATTGGAAGGGTTCCTTTTCCCAACTGCTGTTTTGAGATCTCTCTACAGGTGCTCTATGGGATTCGTATCTGGACTAATTGCTGGCCAATCCAGTACTCTCCAGCGCTGTCTGAAACCATTTCTTGGTGCTTTTTGACATGTGCTTTGGGTCATTGCCCTGCTGTAAGACCTCTGATGGAGACCGAAACTTTCTGACACTGGGCCCTACATTGCACCCGAGAATTCTTTGGTAGTCTTCAGGTTTCATAATGCCATGCACAGAGTCAAGACATCCAGTGCCTGAAGCAGCAAAGCAACCCCAAAACATCAGTGAACCTTCACCACGTTTAACTGTAGGGACTGTATTTTTTTTTCTTTAAAGGCCTCATTTCTTTTTCTGAAAAACAGTAGAATGATGGGCTTTACCAAAAAGCTGTCATTTTGTTTCGTCTGTACACAGCACATTCTCCCAAAAGGATTTTGGCAACCTCGGGTCAGTTTTGGCAAACTCCACTCTGGCTTTTTTATGTTTCTGTGTCAGCAGTGGGGTCCTCCTGGTTCTCCTACCATAGCGTCCCTTTTCATTCAGATGGCGAGGTATAGTTCGAGCTGACACAGTTATACCCTGTGCCTGAAGGTCAGCTTAAATTTGACGGGGTCTTTATCCACCATTACTTAAAGTTAATTGAGGGTCTTTATCCACCATTCGAACAATCCTTCATTGCAATCTATGATCAATTGTTCTCTTTCATCCATCTCCAGGGAGATTAGCTGCAGTGCCATGGGCTGTAAACTTCTTGACAATGTTGCGCACAGTGGACACAGAAACATTAAGATCTCTGGAGATGGACTTGTAACCTTGAGATTGTCCATGCTTTTCCACAATTTTTGTTCTCAAATCCTCAGACAATTCTTTGCTGTTCTTTCTCTTCTCCATGCCCTGTGTGGCACACAGAGACACACAACAGAAAGGTTGAGTACATTTTTCACCATTTTAACTGGTTGCCGTTGTGATTTCTACAGGTGAAACTCGAATAATTAGAATATTGTGCAAAGTTCATTTATTTCACTAATGCAACTTAAAAGGTGAAACTAATATATGAGATAGACTCATTACATGCAAAGCAAGATAATTCAAGCCGTGATTTGTCATAATTGTGATGATTATGGCTTACAGCTCATCAAAACCCCAAGAACCCCAAATCCACAACCTCAAAAAAGTAGATTATTACATGCATATGTACATGCACAAGCATTACATGTACAAGCATGCATATGTACTCAGTACTTGGTTTGGGCCCCTTTTGCAGCAGTTACTGCAATTACTTTTGCACGATATTCTAATTATTCGAGTTTCACCTGTATATTGTTAGCACCTGTTAATTGATACAGGTGAGTGTAATTACAAATTACAGGAGCATCACAAACTTGGAATGCAATTATTGCTTACAATTTGGAGAAGGTACCAATAATTTTGTCCAGTCCATTTTTGGAGTTTTGCATGGAATGTGTCACGTTTGGCTTTTTTTTCTACAATACAAACAAAATAAATGAACATGAGAATGCCTAAACATTTGTAATTGTAACAATCTTCTGCGTGAAGTGGTGCATTATCTGACAGAAATGCAGGGGTGCCAATATTTTTGTCCATGACTGTGTATGTATATCTATATATAGATATATATACAGTATACACACACTGTAAATACTGTATGTGTGAGTGAGTGTGTGTGTGTGTGTGTGTGTGTGTATAGATCAGTTTATACATCTATTTCAACCAGTCACTTTTTAGTTTGTGGATCGTAAACACATACCAACTGTCTAGTCAGTGTACATCTACATCCAAACTTTCTGTGCATCCAAGGGGGGAAATACATTGGTCCAATCATCAGAAGCACTCATTACTGTGCCCCTGTATGGCTGGATTTCTACTGTCTCATTACTTGTTCTTTTTGGAATATATATGGTCAGCTTTAGCAAATAATTTACATACCTGGATATAATGGACAAATGTGCTTGAACTGGCCTAATAACACCAACCTATAATTTAAACTAATTTAAAGCTATGAATGCATATGATCCTGCTACTGGGAAAAAATACAAAAAAAGTAGTTGTTGTGTTAAATGCAAATCTACTGCCTACAGTGCCAAATAATATAAGTAAACTGTTTTAATATGTCCCAGTAATACATTATGACATTTGTGATTCAGCACATTCCATGGAAGGCTTCACTGTCTGCAAGTGCAGATGCTGATATAGATCTTTTAAATTCCTGGAGGCAAAACTCTCAGTTTATATCTCCTCTACAAACTCTCTGCCATAAGAAGCATTTGTTAGCTGTGCAGACTCTGATAAAGATCTTTAAGCAGATTTGCAATTAGAAAATTAACCCTATCTTATCACCAGCACTAGACCAAGAAACTCTAAACACTGTAAAATTACATTATATATCAGAACAGCTTAAGGCCTTGTTCACACCAAATGCAAAGCAGATCTGCATACGCAGTGCAGTGGGTTGTGCTGCGTTTTTTGCCACATTTTTGATGCGCTTCAGGCCGTTTTTGGTTAAAATTATTTATTTTTTTAGTTTAAAATGGGCTTTCAGTGCGTTCCAGGCGTTTGCATGCGTTTTTTATGCGTCTGCATGCGTTCCAGAGCAGGTCCAGAGCAGGTAAAATAGGGCCTGCTGCAGTTTTTTTACCTGCTCTGGAACTGAACGCTGCGATGTGAACTGGAGCTAAAAATACCATTGGAATACATTGGACGCAGTTTTGCTCCGGTCTGTAACTGCTCTGCAGCTCCGCGCTTGGTGTGAACAAGGCCTTAGAGTCCAATCCTGTCAAATTCTGTCACTTTTAAACAACTACTTATCATTATTATTTTTGTTGTTATTTATTATTATTACGCTTTATTTTATGCAATTAATAGAATTATTTAATGATTTTAAATAGAATGTATAGTCTAGCTCGTCCCAATGTAAGAATTCATATGTCATAGCTGACTGGCCACTGGGTATCCTGTGAAGTTCTGTAGCAGCTGGAGCTACTGCAGTTGAAACAACACCTAACACAATTACTAATACTACGTAGCACACAGGTGTGGTTGCAACACTTACAGTTTTATAGCTACACTTTATCATAATCAAAGATTTGCTTGTTCCAAGCAATATAACCAAGCTGAGATAAACTAACATCAAACAAAATAGCCACAATTAATAACATTAGAAACAAAGTAAATAAAACAGCCCAGACTTGTAGCTCTGTGGAAGCACAGGGGAAAAACACTCACATGAACTAGAAAACAGGAGCACAAAAGTGCACTCACATAGTGTGGTAGTTTAAAAAGCTTTAATGTGAAATGATGCATTAAATGAATGTGCTCACAAAAGGATTTGTTGAGCAGAAACCAAAATGCAAATAAAGGAAGGTTAGTGGCGGAACCGCTCAGATATCCTCAGGATGGAGACACGGTATCAAAAGCTGCGAGAACTGTGTCCAGAGAGCATGCCTTTGTGAAGACACAAGCAACGTGCTGCAGCTGCAGAACTGAACTAATGTCCAGATAAAAATAACAGACATAACAGTAAGTAAGGATATTTTGTCTGACTTTTTAGGTACCACATATATGGTATAACACTACAAAATGAAATGTATTACCATCATAAAATAACAGCTTATGATAGCTCAATGTACAATATTTAAAAAATTGCATATCACATATAATGCAATCCAACTTTCTCATTAAATTTCCTTGTCGTTTCCCATTTTTTGTTTCTTATGGGAACCTGCAATGTTGCTCCTTATACTGTGTAGCCTTATCTGTTACATCATATTTCACCCAGCAAGGTTTGGATAAGAAGGTAATAATTCTTGCTTTCTCACTGCGTTTCACTGTCAATGACCGTTTCCTCAGGAGAGGAGGCTACAATTTTCTAAAATATATAATTTATTATTATATGTACAGTAACATAAACAGTTCAAAAAGCAATATATTTTTTATATATACATATATTACTTATATGGATATCTGCCTCCATATAGGGCTTTAAGTGTCCTGGTACACCTGGGATGTGGATTAGGAGGGGCAAACAAAGTAGCACCTAAAAAGCAAAATAGCAAACCAACATAATAAATGTCTGAGGTATTCATCATCAAACATGTGCATTAAGACTATATTATATGTACCATAGACCTCATCACCTTACTTTGCTTAGTGATACCTCTTTATAACTCCATTAATGGCATAACTTTCTCACAAGAATATATATCCACATCCACAATCAATTTTAAATATAAAAACAGGAGAGGGGAATCAGCTACCCAAATGCAAGGAGAGAGCACTATAAAAATGTAATAATAAATATTAGTATCTATTTAGTTTGAACTCGATGGACTTGTGTCTTTTTTCAACCTGACTATGTAAGAAAACATACCATTGTGATCAAAGGGCAAAAAAAGGCAGTAATATGATGCTACCCATAGCTAATTAGAATTCAAATTCGCACACACTTAACTCTGCAATTTCCCTTGATTTCCAATACCGTGGTGGCACTCAAGTCAATGCACTTGCTTCCCTTTGTCCCACCACGCTGCATGTGCACACAATAATACGTGATGCTATATCTGGTATAGGTAGACACTCGTCCAAACCTTGCTGGATGAAATATATACAAAAGGTTACACAGTATAGGAAGATACTTTGCAGGCTTCCATTAGAAACAAAAATGTGAAATGACAAGAAACTTTAATGAGAAGTTTGGATTGCATTATATGTGATATGCGAGGTTTTTAAGATTGTACATTAAGCTATATTAATCTGTTATTTTATGATATTAACAAAGATTATGTCGTTTTATACCATATATGTTGTACTTAGTTCTAAGGTACCTGAAAGGCCTGACAAAATATCCTTACTTACTGTTATATTTTAACATAAACTCCTTTAAGCTGTTCCTGAATGTCATAATCTTTTCACCTTGTACACATACAGTGAAGAGTACGCTTTTTAAATCTGTAAATTATTTTTTTGTTATATTGCAGAATGTGATTTGTAAGAAAGTGGTTGTATGGTGTTCAGACTAAGGGCTCATTCACACCATAATGTTGTGTTAATTGCATGGTTCCATGCAGGAGGTGTGTTACCATGCATTTGAATGGCACCCCAAGTGCACATACATCCAGAACACGCAGTACCACAATAGCGTGCATTGCAGTGCAGCTAAAAAAAGTGGAGAAAAAGTATATTTAAGGTTTTTATTTGGTATACAGTTTTAATAAAACTTCATTTTTTTTACTAAAGGCCAACAAGTGCACTTTTTTATTAGAATATTCTTTTTTATTTTATAATTGTATCTGCCAATTACAGCATTAAACAGGGGCATACTTCCTTCTTGGGTCTGCAGTGCTATCTACAGGCTAATGGCATATTTTGTGAATTAAGCCTCCAGTCTGCATCAATATATCAGAGATGCCAAAGTGTTCATATTCATCATGCAGGGAAACAATCTACAGATTATGGGTGGTAGGAGTTTAAATACAATAGAGGTTGCTACAATTAGTTAAATCAATTGTATCAATTTCACGTTTGCATCAGCATACTTCATTGGGGTTCTTTGGCAATCTATCCTGCCTGCTACTTTCTTGGTGCATATACATTAATTTCCCCATACCTTCATAGCCCATGTTAAAATCTTAATATAAAATCATGGACCTATTTACATGCTCTAAAACACTAACATCTGGTGCAGCTTTAGCCACAAATTTTCATCATGAAAGTAATAGATTGTTACAATCCTGAACAATTAGTAAGAGGTATTGTGCATCCAGACTGATCATTACCAGGAAAGATTTGCCTCAATCCCATTAGCTAGCAATGACAATGGAACTGAGTACAAGTAAGTATGAAGGCTCTCAGTTCCAACCTTTCATTCCAGTAGCTTCATTACCTTAAAGCTGGCCATACACCTATAGTAAGATAAAAAAAAGTGCAACAGATTCCTCCATCTACACTAAACTGTGGGGATGGAGGAATCTCCCACTGAGCCAAGCTTCAGTATCTTGCTAGTCGGCCCCGCTGGCTGTCAAAATACCAGAACAATCTGATTGGATGCAGACAGATATGCAGATTAGAAATTCTGACTTCACCTAACATTCTTGATCTGCATGAAGTCAGCACCTCAAAGTCTTGAAGCCAACACAGCCAGACACCTACCACTGAGGCACTGATAAGTGGCTGTCTCAATATTTCTCTCAATACAGTTTTCCTTTACTATAGAAAAGGCATCAACATTCTTCACTTTTTGTTATTTATTGAACTATTTTGTGCATAATTATATGAATTTTAGAAAAGAAATAGAAACCTTCTTACCTCTATTTTACAGTGTATGACTCCAGCAATTCTGGGCCATGATGCTGAATTGGATAAACTGAACCATGTCCTTGCTGAGTTCATTGCTGTCATGAAGCATGTGGAGGAGACATTTTTAAAGGACAGACCTTTTCTTGCTGGTGATGAAATCTCACTGGCAGATCTTGTGACTATTGTGGAGATTATGCAGGTGAGATAATGCAAATACAAGTATACTATTAATTGAACCTTTTTTTTTACCAGAAATTACTGAAATCTGGATGCTTAGACCAAATTTAGAATTGGCTTATTACTAATTACACTAATAATGCCAAAATAAATATTATTTGTGCTATTAAATACTTATGTATTACTTATTATTCATTTTTTTATTATTTCAAACATAAAAATTGTTAACCAAGTTTGGTAAAATTTAAAGAGACACTGTCACCAGACCTAACTTTTTAACCTTTCAGCAGTAGAGGATAATAAGCACTTGCATGTTTTTCCATTTTTTAAAATCTTCTTTTTCTTATTTTGTAACCCTTGTAATTTTAGAAGGAATCTGACTCCTTGCTGGAAGTGTCAGTTCCAGCCCCTGTTCCCCTCCCTCTGCTGTAGGCAGACAGCAAGGGCCTACACAGCTACTTCTTAGCAAATGTTACGATTTCAGGCAAGGTTAGAGAGGGAACCATGCTGATTGATGCTGGATCAATAGTTTAGATCAGCAGCTGATGTGCTCCTAGTTCTAAAACAGAATGTAGGTAAACATTCTCTTGGAACAAGGAACTGTGTCTGTAAACATGTACAGTATGTACAAATTATGGGTGTCTATGCATTATAGAGGGAATGCATAGTGGTTTTGCACATATTTTATTTATTTACTATGGCCAGGACTAAAAAAATACATTCAGTAACAAAAATGTTTCCCTTGTTTTATTTAGTCAGGTATATATTAAATATTGCATTCACTGTAAATATTATAATTTGTTATATCTAGCCAGCCAGTGAAGCTTAAGGCTTTGCTTCACATATTTTCTAGTTTCTCCTCGTTAACTCCTGTAAAAAAGCCTCTTGTTCACAAAGCTCAATATTTTAAACTGAAATTCATACCCATGCACACAAAGTTGAAAGAGTCAGAGCAGTGGCTTATTCCCTTTCACCTTGCCCAGAACACATTTATTACAGTGAAATAGTTGGTAAGATGACAGATGCCCAGGCACTATCTATTTGTGTTTAGGGAATACCAATTGCTGGACAGTGCAATGCCTCTACTTAACAACTGCTGTGCATGGGAATTATCTAAAATAAATTTTGACGAAAAAGGTTATTCCTATCCTATCCCATTCCTACTATGTATACCATTTCACCTGTCTTTTCCTCATTATACCACCCTTCCACTTAAACAAGAGCCCTACTTTGAGAATTCCCGACAGGAAGTAAGGGGAAATCTCGCCATTGGGGTCACAGACCACTGTAAAAACCTGACAGGAGTTTTTTTCCCTGCCCTGTTCTATGTAATACAACAATTTGTATTACTAAATATATTTAGAACAAAACTAAATGACAGTAGCTAAATTCCTTACATACAGTTCACCTGGAATAGCACCCTAAAGTGAAACTCTGGCAATGTGATAAAAACCCCATATCTTGACAAAAAATCAAAAGCTCTTTACTTGCCAGTCTTCAACCAGCCATGTTGCAACTGTTCTAGCTGACACCATCACTTGAAACGTGGACCCTACTAGAAGCACCTATCCACATTCCACCTCTGATGAGAAGAATACTGGGACATCAGTTGTCCCAGGACCACAAAGTAACTGCAACTATTTGTTTGTACTATTTGTTTATTATATTTAAAAAAAAAAAAACTACTGCAGATTACTGAAGAATGGGGACAGAGTGAGGAAGTATTTTTGTTTTTCATTTTAATTCTGTTTTCAATAGTAAACATACAAGTGATTCTGTAGTTTTTTTGTTTTGCAGGTAGTAGCAAGTGGGGTGCCTGTTTTTGAGCAGTGTCCAAAACTAGAAGCTTGGAAACAAAGAATAGAGGAAGCACTGGGTCCAGAAGTCTTCAAAGAGGCACATAAAGACATTCTCAATGTCAAGGAACAGCTTGATTCTTTGTCTCCAGAAGTTAAGGAGCAACTTAAAGGAAGACTGCTTCTTTTTACAAAAGGTGGAATGTGGCTCTGCTAAGCAATGAAATATCCACACATTAAGCCAAGGATGACACACAGTGAATTACTACAAAACATTTGTATCTTCAGATAATGTAATCATTTAAAATAAATACTGGCAAAAAGTAGTGTAATTTTCAACAGAATTTGTTGAAAATACGGTAATTTGGCATATAATCAAATGTATTATTACATGCATAGCAATAACAATGTATTCGAATCTACAAGAAGTAAAGCACATCACATTGGTCTAAGTCATCCATTTACTCAATGGATTGCAATAAAGAAATTATTTTCAGTCTTTTCTTTTATGTAGGAGGTTTTGTGTTCTAAGTTTACAGTTTTAGCATACATGTCCATTAAATGAAAATGGTCAAATTGCAGTTAAATACATTCCTCTTTGTATATTAATCCTGCACACACAAGCATCAAACCAGTACACATAAAAAAGCTTGAGATTAAAGCGACATTAAACCCTCAGATTTTGTTTACCATAAAACAATACTGTAATGTGTGCCTTACTGTAATCCATGGTAGTTTCCCTTCTCTTTGCTGCTCTTCCTTTTAAATCCTTATCTCTTTTCATGCTGCAGGAGAACTTCCCTTGTTTTATTTAGTCAGGTGTATATTAAATATTGAATTTTTTGCATATTGCACAGACGTTCTGCCCCGGCATGAGAAGAGATACGGATTTAAAAGGATAAGCAGCAAAGAGAAGGGAAACAACCATGGATTACAGTAAGGCACACATTACAGTATTGTTTTATGTTAAAAAATCTGAGGGTTTAATGTCACTTTAAAGGAGAACTATGAGATGAGTGATTTCCACTCACCTCATAGTTCTAGCCGACCTGTGAGAATAAGACTGTCACATGTCGGCTCAGTAGATCGGGAGGTGAACGAACACATACCAGGTTCGCTCACCTCTCGATCCTGTCACGGCCCTCTGCCGTGACAGGAGGAGGGGCTGGATTCCCCTCTCCCCGCTCCGATCTGCCAGCGCTGACTGGCGGAACGGACGGGGGAGGGGGCGGGTACAGCTGGCTCTGCCTCTAGATAGGCAGAGCCAGCTGTCACTCACGCAGCCAGGCGGATCCGTCATCTACGTCGGGATCCGCTCCGGCTGCGGCGTCTCAGTACAGCTCGCAGTATACTGAGCTTAGGGTAATGGGAGGACGCTAGTTTGTGTCCTCCCGTTACCCTAAGGAGAACTATGGGGAAAAACACTGACCCCATAGTTCTCCTTTAAGGAGCACTTTTGTGATGCCTGGTACAGGAATAAAGCATTGAACCAAATATCTCAATACAAGACTGAAAGAATGTTGGCTTTCTGCTGCACTGTGCCACAATTTACTCGACTTTGCATATTTGGCTGTTTTTGTCATTATTTTCCAGTTCATTTGTACTGCACACATTGTAGGCCTCTGCCAGGCAGGATGCCAACAGAGCAGAACAGAGGACAAAAGTCACATGCTCCAGAGGTGCTTCAGCATCCAGCTTCAAGCACATCCAGTGTCATGGGCCAGTGTCTTCAGACTCAACCTATGCTTGTGGCTGCAGCTGCCACTGATGCTCTGGATTTCCCGGCTGCTGGTGCCCAGCAAGTCTGTTTCACAAATATTATTTTCTTTTTTGCAAACAATGGCATCACTCAGCATGTTTACTGTGTCTCAGTGGGCTCATTGGCACTTGGCGTTCGGCTATTCATTTACTGCATTTGCCCCTATGAGAATAGGGGTGAACAGCAGTGAGTGAACTGCTGGAGGTTCAGCTCTGTCGATCCAGATGTTGGAAAGGCTGAGTCGCACAGCTTCTTCACTTTGGCGTAGCCAAACATGCAGAGTATGTTCGGTTGAGCAAAGCCAGCCGACGTCAGTTATTGTACGGCTGAAATCAGCCGTACGGGTCTGGAGTTATAAGCCGAATGGTGTTCGGCTCAGTTCACTTTAGGTGGGTTATTCACTCGGCTGCCATCGGCAGCTTAGTGAATAACCCCCTATTTTATTTTTACTACATATAGGTTTGCAATTATTATAACTTTTACCTGAAATTCAAATTTCATGAAACCTTCACATATTTACTTGCTGTTCCACATTATGATTACAGCTGAACTGAAGCCATTTAGATGATGCTATTCAATGCAACTCAACTAGCATTTAAAAAAAAAAAAGTCTCAATGCCTATGCTCAATGTCTATGTATGAAACCAGTAAGTATGAGGGCAAAGAACGCCAAATAGTAGTTAGTAGATGGAGGTATGTCAGTATGTCATATGGTCAAATAGCGGTTTGACCATAGACATTTCTGTGATAACTTTCATTTGCTGCCAACAGGGGAAAATGCAAGTGATTTTAAATACAAATTCTTGAAATCCACCGACAATGAACAGAAGAATGGGCATCAGCAATATGAATACAACTTTATTTGGGTGAGTTCATCTGAAACCCCCATTCCAGACAAAATATCCCATTCTGCAAGCTTTTTGGGGCTCTTACTTGCTGAAGCAAGATATATTCACCTATGTCCAGGTCCTTTGCTGCTGCTGCTGTTTACACTGGTCCCCTACCATCACCTCATGCTGGCATCACTCCTCTTCTGGATCCTGAGAGAACATCACCACTGGACAGACTACAGCTGAACTGAAGCCATTTAGATAATGCCATTCAATGCAGATCAGCTAGCATTTTTTATATAAAAGCCTCAATGCCTATGCATTGAGACATTTACAAAATATGCTATCTTGCAACCTCTTTTTGGCTCTTATTTGCTGAAGCAAGATATATTCACCTATGTCCAGGTCCATCACTGCTGCTGCTTTCCACTGGTCCCTTACCATCCCCTTATGCTGACATCATTCCTCTTCTGGATCCTGAGAGAACACCACCATTGGACAGCCAAAAGACACAGGCAGTTATGTGGACACCCGAAGAAGGACCTCACCAGAGTAAACAAAGGAAGGCAGAAGAAGTGGTACAGGAAGAGCACATGACTGTAGCTGTAGGTAAGTAAAATGGGCGTTTAGATTAGGTTTTCTTTTATCTCCAGTGACAGTATTCCTTAGATGGCCTATCACTATACAGTATTTGAAATGCAGATTCTCAATCTAATAGCTATTTGTATATGAGTGAACTTTAAATGCAACTCTATTTATGACTGTGACTGTTGAGATAAACTGAAATGGTAAATGAAATGTACAACTGTACTTTACACAAGGTACGGTGCCTTGACAAGCACAAGGGTAGGGCGTTTGTCAGACTCATGTTGCATAATGGACCAAACAAGCTGTGTCCTTCTTCAAACCGTTGTTTTTTCTGCACATTTGAAGGGATTAATTATCCAGTACGCCCAGCTCCTATACAGGCTGTTCTGTAATTTGAGACCTTTATGTATCACAGTTTTGCATATTGAAAGATATAGGATCACTAAATTAAAAGGGATAATAATACCAAAATTACAAAATGGAGTAGGGAAGGGTCAAAACTCAACATGCCCGATTGGGTAGATTTCCCTTTACTTAATGTCCCGTAGACAGAATAAAACAGTTTTGGTCTTAGTAACAGTGGTCAGCAGGACTAATTGAGAGGTAATTCTCCCTAACTGTTACACAGACAGTAATAAGACTTGACAGTCTTATTAAGCTCCTACAATTCTGAACAAAACAAAAAAATTGGCTTTAGATATACAGTACCTTAGTGCAGGATGTATTTCATGGTACAGATACTACACAGTGTATAGGGAATTAAAACGGAATGTTTTATAATCCACCATTTTATTAGGAGAATTGAAAAAATAGACAGCATTAAAACAGTCTTCTAAGAATTTAAGTTTAGCACAGGGTTGCTTTTCATGACATTTGCCATTTATTTCAAATCAAAATAAATTCATGAAATAAAAATTACTAGCATGTAGATTTGTTTGACGGAAGAGACATACAATGTCTCAACTGCCAGGAAAACATCTTCTCACTTGTACCAACTTTTTGTGTGTGTTTTGTACACTGCATGGTACATGCACAGTGCAAGCTCATTCCTGGCATGGAGTTACATGATCCCAGGTGTTCCTCATCAAGAAGTGGCAAATAAGATGGTGGCAGCAGGGGATGGTGCCATAACTGAAAGTGAAAGCCTACATTTGCCCGCACTGGGGGAGGGCACTCTAGCAGGCAAGTATGCCATAATGTGCAAGTATGCTGTGTATACTTGCACATTACAGCAATAGCTCCCCCTCCCACAACCACCACACACACACAGCAGGCTTTAATTCCCCATTACGTTGGCATGTTTAGTGATACAGTTGCAAGTTCTTCTAACTATGTATAGTTACTAATGTTCTCATTTACATAACGCCTTGAAAATATACCAATTTATATTCACTCAGGAAGTACTGGTTTCATCAATACCTCACTGACCTATTAAATCCCAGTGATCAAAACTTGAGTCTTTTGATTTAAACTTGTATGGAATGTAAAAGGATTTCTGCGCATCAGTTATAACCATCATTAAAACAATAAATAAAAGAAAGGACAAACATATAAACATAGTGCAAGCATATAAATATAGTACATGCAGATTTTCTCCAACCTGTATCAAAATTGACTTAAACCTAGGAATATGTTCATTATCTTTAGCCTCTACTACTTTAAATTGTACTCTCCCCAGTCCCTTGTATAATAGTGGTGCTCTATGTGTAAGTGATGATAGATCTATGAACTAAATACCTGCCTGATGTAGCATTCACAGTAATGATTAATTAGGTTTACACCAACTGTGCAACAGAGTAGGCTAGTACTTTCTGTACACAGAGCTGACCACTGGCTGTGCAGTTGGGAAATCCAACGTGTGTACAACCTAGTTTGGACAATATATTACAGAATACCATCTGTATACAAGAAGGGGGGGAATAGCTGCATTGTGTAACCAGACATAGCTCAGTAAACAATAGATGTTTCTAAAAGATTTCCCCTAGTACTAAAAGTACTACAATTGAACATTAAAAAGTATTGATACATTTTTCTGTGATATCTATTTGAAGGTTTTCTAGGTGGATGTGGTTTGCTGTAAGAAATAAAACATTCTAAATTGAACACAATTTACTTTTGAGTAGTTTTTGACATTTGGACCATATATCTTACCATTGCTTCTGGTAACATTTAATATTAGATGTTGACTAATAACACACTTGTTCAATCCATGTATTGATTTTCACTGTTGGTTCCTATAGTAAAGAAAAACACTTTTGTCTGTGTTCTCATAGTCCTTAATTGTATGTTATATTCCACAATTCATTTTTGTTATAGACTCAAAAATAAAATACAGAGAAAAACAAAAGTTAGAGTGTTTGCGGCAAATGTAAAAATAACCTAAACACAGTACATTTATGGTAATGGATCTGATTATAAATGTTTTCCCCCATAATTCATACTACTTTCACCCAGAAGTAGTTCATTTTTCCAGTTAAAGCAAAGAAAAGTGAAAAGTGTATGATCTTATAAAGGTTGTGTGAATCTTGGGTGTATAATTTATAAATAGACCTTTAAGTATAGATATGTATGCATGTATACTTCTGTATTTTTACATATGTAATGTATATATTAATATTATTATGTTTAAACTGTGCCAAAGTATAATTATCAAAAGTTTCTCTTTGTATTACATATATATTATACACAGCCAACCAGGTGATATAATGTTATATCAGACTAATAGTGAGAGTGTCTGCACTAGCAGTTTGTATAAAAGAGAATGCAGAGTAAAGAGTTGAATGTGTTATGCAGTCTCTATTCACTTGTCACTAGGGCTTATAGAAGGTCTGATGTTTCAAGCACTTCAAACACAAAGAATTACCTGGATTTTTTTAATTTTTAAATAGATGGGCTGCAACACAAATAACAGATATATTATACAGTATAAGTAAAAATACTTATAATTCACTATACACAATAAAACATGTAAAATGTTTTATCATGCAATTTTTTTCAAATATATTTAAAATCAAAAAAAAACAGCTATTTGTATAGATATGATTTTCACAATCTAAGATACTAAAGCTGCATTTTTTCCATTTATTTCAGAATAAAGCAACATGCTTGCAATGTCTAAAATCATTCCATCCTTTTTGAAATGTATTAAGCCCCCTCAAATTCATTAAGATTTATGTCTAGGCATCAACAGTTAATATACTAGAGCTCCTGACCCATTCTACCATATGTCACACCTACTGCCTTTCTTTCCAGTAATCAGCTGCAGTCATTTGTATCCTGTAGCTTAACAGTTTTGACCTGTTTTACCAACTGGCCTTCAGGATTCATTATTATTTATTTTTGCCATCCCCTATCAATATGATTGTTTTGCTTGTTAGCAAGAGCAGATGGTACACCATCTTGAAGAATCCACCCAGATAGCTAATTAGACTGACTTTAGCACTCATGCAACAGATTGCAAAGTCTCAGAGATCTTCCACTTAAGGCAAAGTCATAAATCATCATCCAGAATGGCACTAACAAATCGTCCGATGCCCAGGACTGACTCACATGTTTGGCTCTTTACTTATGCTTGTTAATGTGCCAATGGTCTTTTCATGGCCAAGCTCATTTTTTGCCAGGATGTTTATAATTTGTATGACTGCTTATATCATGGCTGTTGCTCAACTACTGCTTAGTGTTTGGAAACAAAGTAAAGCAAACCAGTATTAGAAATTTAAATCTTTAAGCCTTATTATGGCTATTTGCATTTGAGATATTGTTAAAACTGAAACAGGAACATCATATACCTAAAATGGTTAATTGACTAATTAGAGATTCATTTCATACATCATATTCCTCATATCAATACCATATGTGATTATTGATTTAAGAAGGAAATGTGAAATCACTGTAATACATTCAGCATTTTTGGTACAGGTAGATAAAATAGAAATTAAATGGATCCAACAGCAATAACACAACTCTTTAATAACTGCTAAGAACGTGGGTAAAGGCACTCAGATGGAGAGAACTTGCCAATAAATTGCCTAAATGATAAAAGACAGTAAGAACCAATCTGCATTCACACAATCCTGGAATGTTAGTTTTGGATGGGCTTGCCATTTAAATAAATCACTGCTAGTTTTCTATTAGAGATGTGCGATACGCTCCGCTCCGAAATCAAATTCAGACGATTATTAACATTCTAAACAATAGAAAAAAGATGCAATGGGGCTTTTTGTGGTGTTCATGTACGGATGGTAAAAGATTCATTTGACCGCAAAATGGACAATTTCCATAGTAAAGTTATTTACACTAGATATTTCTTAAACTACAATGTTTATTAAAATTCCATGATTTGATAAATGCACATACGATCAAAATAGAAAAGAAATATCAGAAATGATCATAAACGCCTCCCTGGATCACCTATACACATTACATCTATAAAAAATTGCTAGGCTTTATCACTATCCATATTTCATTTTGCAATAATATTCCACTTTGCTTTAAGCCTTATTGTAGGTGCTACGGATCCAGTCTTCAACGCGTTTCGCCAAGCGGCTTCTTCAGGAAGTTTTGGGAGATCGTTTGTGACATTTCTCTATCAATCAAACATAAATTAGTTTAACCCCAACGTAAATACATAATTGAAACATCTCGTTCTTATATAATAATATAAATAATATGAAATAAATACCAATCGTTCCGGCTTATGGTGGTATCTGTCCACTGATCCGGAGGCAGATCCTTGCAACTCCAGGGAGCAGAGAGAGGGATAGGACACATATAGGTGGCCGACATAGAGGGGATTTGAGTGAGCATCAGTATATACCTAATAGAAATATAACGTTATTGTGATCCACATAATCACATTAGATAAGTGCTCTTATATTGTGTCTAAATAGCTGCCCTATTGATACTTATAAATAGATTGATACACATGTATCCATATCTCTTTTTTATCAATGCAAGGTGCAACCCCCAGCCTTTGCAGACGAAAACTATTCCGCTTATTTGAATCAATTGTTAGTGCTATCAATATCTCTGGCAGATTAGAAAAACAAGAAAAAGCCACTTGATACATAAATGAATGTATTGTATCTAACTGAGCTGTACACATACCATTGTGGCCAGGGACTGAGCTGAGGTGAGCACCCCACCCCACCATACGGAGCACCCACCGGCATCAGCCCACTCTCTCCGATTCAAATCCCTGCCGCACACCATCACACCGCACAAAACCGGCGTGTGACGTGTGTGGCCAGGTTGGGCCAATGGTGCATGCATGTACCTGTCAAGGCACACATGCATGGGGGGCACTACCGCTTCAGCATCGGGTACCTCCCAATCGGCTACCATCTGATGGGGCTAAGCCCAGAGCAAGGCATCACCCTCCCCGCCCGTACGCCAGGAGATCAAATCTCCAATGCGGCGGGACTGAGAATGGAAATACTGTCAGACGGCAGCCTCAGCTCCTCCCCAAAGTGCGGGGAGAGGCGATGCTCAGCGTGCACCACGCCCCCGTTGTTGGAGAGAGGGGCCGGCCCATTTGGTATGGAGCCCTGGAGGTGAGGTCATCTCCAGACATGCAGACACATATCACCAAAACCGGACGAAGTGGGCATGGATGCATCCAACATACATACATACATACATAATATAGCATTTCAAATTCTTAGTTGCCTATTAGATCGTTAACGTAAGCATACTCATAAAGCAAATATGGCATATCCAGATATCGTTTGAAAAAACTATATATCAGGGCAATGCATTCGCCAATGATCTCTATCATAGAAAATATAAATATAATATATATTAATCCACCTAGTGATGTGTTAGTGACTAAAAAAGTAAGGGGCCACATGGAAGAGCCAGAGGGTCTGTGTACACAAAATATTCAAAAGTGTGCTTAAATGCCTGTATTGTAGACAAAAAGTATATGTATAATAATATAATTCGAGTGTGCTACAAACGGTTTACTAGAGAGAAAGGGGAAGTGTCCGTGATTGAAAATGTGAGATAAAATCATAGTTAAATAAAATAAAATAAAACATTCAGAAAATTCATATGTGGTCAAAATGTGTGACCTTTCAACACCTAGACATAGGTCAGTGAGTTAGGTAGCATGTGTGAACAATGTGAATGGGATGTATACAAATAAAAGGTGTAGTGGTGGATACTAAAAATCCGCATTGTCATAACTTTCTACTAGATGGTATGTTTGTTCTGTTTGCCCAAATTTAAATTACGATAATTAAAATGCAACATGCTTCATTGGGTGCCATTTGCTCAGGATCATATCCAAATAATTCCAACACATAATCTAATAGCTCAAATTCATTGTAGTCTCTTCTGATATTGTACATCATATATATTCCCCCCATCCGTATTCCGAAGTGGTTCAGAAGCAAAAATAGGTGTTTTCCACCCTTTAATCAATTGGATACAAAAGGTTGAACCACCTAGGAATTATGAGCACCACACCCCTAGTAGTTATGTAAACATTAGAAAAAAGATGCAATGGGGCTTTTTGTGGTGTTCATCTACAGATGGTAGAAGATTCATTTGAACGCAAAATGGACAATTTCCATAGTAAATTTATTTGCCCGAGATATTGATAGCACTAACAATTGATTCAAATAAGCGGAATAGTTTTCATCTGCAAAGGCTGGGAGTTGCACCTTGCATTGATAAAAAAGAGATATGGATACATGTGTATCAATCTATTTATAAGTATCAATAGGGCAGCTATTTAGACACAATATAAGAGCACTTATCTAATGTGATTATGTGGATCACAATAACGTTATATTTCTATTAGGTATATACTGAGGCTCACTCAAATCCCCTCTATGTCGGCCACCTATATGTGTCCTATTCCTCTCTCTGCTCCCTGGAGTTGCAAGGATCTGCCTCCGGATCAGTGGACAGATACCACCATAAGCCGGAACGATTGAGAAATGTCCCAAACGATCTCCCAAAACTTCCTGAAGAAGCCGCTTGGCGAAACGCGTCGAAGACTGGATCCGTAGCACCTACAATAAGGCTTAAAGCAAAGTGGAATATTATTGCAAAATGAAATATGGATAGTGATAAAGCCTAGCAATTTTTTACAGATATAGATATAATGTGCATAGGTGATCCAGGGAGGCGTTTATGATCATTTCTGATATTTCTTTTCTATTTTGATCGTATGTGTATTTATCAAATCATGGAATTTTAATAAACATTGTATTTTAAGAAATATCTAGTGTAAATAACTTTACTATGGAAATTGTCCATTTTGCGTTCAAATGAATCTTTTACCATTCGTACATGAACACCACAAAAAGCCCCATTGCATCTTTTTTCTATTGTTTACATAACTACTAGGGGTGTGGTGCTCATAATTCCTAGGTGGTTCAACCTTTTGCATCCTATTTACATTCTAATGTATCCACATTTCAGGATATTAACGAATCCGAACGTTCCTGAAATTTCCGATAACGAAATTAGGATGAATCCAAACATTTTTGTGAATGTCATTCAGAATGAACTGGTGTTGTTAAACGTTAAAAAAAGAAGAAAAAAAACATGTGGCATCCCCTCCCCAATTCATACCAGACACTTTAGGTCTGGTAAAAATTTCTTGCCAGACCCTTGATCTGGCAGCAGCCTGGTAATGCAGGAAAGGGGGGGTGAGCATGTGGACCCCCCTCCTGCACCATACCAGGCCACATGCCCTCAACATGTCCCCCTCTGGCAAAGCACCCAGTCCCCATGTCAATGAGAACAAGGGCCTCTTCCCCACAACCCTGGTCCTGATGTCGTGCCCCCCTCATGAATGAGTAAGAGATAGTTGTTATGCCTACTCATTTACCAAATGCAGTAAAATAGTAAGTAAACACACCACACCATACAAGTCTTTTATTAAAAAAATGTAGGAAAAAACAAAAAAATGTCTATCGATGAAATCCAAAAGTCAATCACGTCATCCTCCAACGATGTATATCCTCGTCAATCACAATGAACGGCGGCGAACACAGGCCGCAAAATAATGAGTCTGCTCTGGAATGTCAACAAAAGGGCAGGGTGATTCGTGACATCACGGGACATGTTTCGCCCATTTATTTATATTCCATTAGGGGACCAAGAGCTGTCACGGAATGTAAACAAATAGGCGGAACAAGTCCCATGATGTCATGTCTTGCTCCGCCCCTTTGTTGACATTCAGGAGCAGAGCTGTCATTTTGCGGCCAGCGTTCATCGGGAAGGTGGCCGTCGTTGATTGACAAGGATCTACATCGCTGGATGAAGTGATTGACGTTTGGATCACATCAATGGACATGTTTTTTGCCAAAAACTGTGTTGTGTTCTTTTTTTCAAATAAAGGTTGTTGGTGTGGTGTAGTGTGATGTGGTGTGTTTATATACTATTTTACTGTATTTAGGGGTAACAACTACCCCTTACTCATTAATGAGGGGTGCTGCATCTGATGCTGATTGTTCCAGATAACTCCTTGCCTTATTACATACTACTGTATATCCAGACAAAGTAAAACCCTGGCCATCCATTCACTATTTTTTTCCACTCCCGAAAAAAAACACCTTTTTTCACTCACCTAAATTTGCTGTCCTATGTTCCTTGCTGGCATCTCTCCTTGGGAGTGGAAACTGATGAGCAATCATTGCAATCTGTGCTCGCCAGAGACTGTTCTTCTAATTGTGACTTCATCGTGCCATGCAGTCTTTTGGACCTTACTTCTGGACAATCAATAGAAAGTGTGCACATCACCCAGGCATTGGCGTGGGCATCTAAACAGCATCTAAAGAAGTACTCTCACACTCTGCAGTCTAGAAGATGGAAGACTCAGGACCTGGCACATCACATGACTGAATTTAGGTAAGTACAATGGGCTTTTATATGAGGATTTTTATTAAACTAACATGAGGATTTGTTAGGGGGCGAGATATATGAAGATTTGATGCCTAGAGATCAGCTTTAAATTGGCGGTTTTGTTTATTGATTAACTTAGCGCTACAAAAATGACTGAATTATAAATTCAGCTGCTAAAGTCAGGAAGAAAAGACAAATGTAGTTTTATTTAGTGATAAATGGATCACTTCAACCGATTATTGTCTTGGTAGTTAAAAAAAAAAATAATACAACAAAGTTTCTGACTTTAATTATATTTGAATTATAACAGTATGTTATACATAAAATACCCAAAATGTGAAGCAGTGACCTTTTAAAGTATGTTTATAAGTGGTTGCTCACCAGACTCCTGACATTTGCAACAAACAGTTGCAAACATTGCCTGAAACATGAGTAGCACAGAGCTATGTAAACCGGCCTTTTATTTATTTCTATCAATATCTATTTTGAACGCAATAAGGACAAATATAATTATTATTGATTACAGAGGATAGTCGATTTAAAGTACACAAAACATTAAACAACAGGTCAGATCTGTTCAGCCTGGCGGAGCTGCTACCGACACTGCAGGCATCGCCAGGCAGCACATTCTGCTGTGTGACCTTCTCCTGCACTCTATCCTGTCTCCAAGTCACCAAGAAGAAGAGGGTGGGTGAAGACTGGAATGGAGGGAGGGCTGCTGGGATATGTAGTCCTGAATAGCTGGTGGTATTTTGCATTGCTGTATAATGATTATATAGCAATACATAATATCTCCAGCTATACAGGGCTACATATCCCAGCAATACATTACAATATACAGTAGAGATGCATCAGTGCCGATACTGGGCATTTTCACAAGTGACTGTACTCATGAAAATGCCCCAATACTAAGCGCAGATACTGGCACTTTAACTTTTTAAACTGAAGCGGCTGCCTGAGGTCGCGTTCTTGCTGCTGACCTCGGCAGCCTTCCTGTTAACCACGCGGCACCTGTTTACAGTTCCAGGAGCACACCTCCTCCTTCGTGGGGATTTACTCTCCACAGCCCTCCTGAGATCCTCTGCTGAAGACATCAGGCTGGCACCCCAGAGCAATACAGAGTATGTAGCTTCATATTATTCTGCATTGCTGTGTAATGTATCACTGAGATTTGTAGTCCTCTATAGCCGGTTCAAATTCGGCATTGCAGTATAATGTATCGTTGGGATTTGTAGTCCTCTATAGCTGATGGTATTCTGCACTGCTGCACAGCGTAAACCCCTCTTCACATTATAATCCTCCCTTTCACAATAAAAGGTCCCTCCTTTTAGATTAGAGTACCCCTCCTTTCACATCATAGCCCCCCCCCCTTTATATCAGAGCCCCCTTTCATATTGTAATCCCTCATTTTACATCACAGTTCCTGCTTCACATCAGAGTCCTACCATCAGAAAATGAGGAAGCCAGAAGGCCCCCTGTTTGAGAAAGGTTGACTTAGAGGATAGACATGCTTCTAAAGAAGCGCTAGCTATCCCTGGCCTCAATATGTGCATAGTTACCCTCAAGGCAGTGGCAGAACTACCAGTGCCGCAGCGGTCGCAATTGTGACTGGGCCCTGGCGTTCCGCCACTTGGGGGAGGGGCAGCGAGGAAGAAGAGGCCCCCCCAGATCGTGCCGCTCCTTCCCTGCCGCGCTGCCACCCGCAGCATATACGGGCGGCTGTGTGGAACGGATGGAGAGGCTGTCACTGTTCCCGCAGAATGTGCTGCAGGCAACGCCGGGCAGCACATTCTGCTGTGAGGACCCTTTCCTCTTAGCCCTGCCCCCTGGCCACGGAGACGAGGAAGAGGTGGTATTCTGCATAGCTGACTTTTATTATAATGTATTGCTTGGACTTGTAGTCCCACATAGCTGGTGGTATTCTGCATTGCTGTATGCTGATTATACAGCAATGCAGAATAGCTTCAACTATGTGGGACTACAAGTCCCAGCAATGCATTATATTTTTAAGTAGGGATACACCACTGCCAATACTGGGCATTTTCAAGGGAAGGGGAGGGGGGTTGCGAGCAGATATCAATCATGGACCTGGTGACATAACAATGACTTAGGGCTTGTTCACACTGAAAGCGTGTGCGTTCCAGAGCGGTAGCTGCTGGAACGCATTGCGATCGCTGTGAAACTTCCCCCCGTGTTTTGGGGTGGGAGGGCGCGTGTCACTGCATTGTATTCAATGGCACCGCTTCCACCCCCCCTCCCCCCACGCCCGCAGTGAGATCGAACGTGTGGCAAAACTTTGCCAGCGTTGCGTTTAACTGCAAATGCAAAAATAGGGCAGGTGCCGGCCAATAGGAACAGTTGAGTGGCGCAAGCTGTCACTGCTATCTCCGCCTAATTGTGTTTTTTTTGTTATTCTTTTTTTCTCAAAAATCTTTATTTATTTTTTTAGATTTAACATTTATTTTACATTTAAAAAAAAAATGTCAACTTTATTTTTTTTCCACTCTTTTCATTGAATTGCTTTTCTGCTCGGTACCACGGAGGTACCAAACAGAATAGCTGAGCTGAATGCCGCTCAGCTATTCACTCACTGCTGTTCGGCCCCAATGTGAATAGGGGCGAACAGTAGCGAGTGAGCTGCCGGAGTTTCGGCTCAGCCGAGTCGAAGTCCTTCTGCACTCCTGTTCAGCTGAACATGCAAAGCAGCCGATGTGCGGGTGATTTCCGCTGAACAAGCCTGAAGTGAATAGTTGAACAGCGTTCAGCTCACTTTACTTTGGGGCTGGGTTATTCACTCAGCTGCCTTTGGCACTAATTATTCATTGAGCACCATAACAGAACACCTGGTCTGAAGGTAATGCAATTACTTAAGGAAGGGTAGGAGGTTGGCAAAGGCTACAGAGAGGTTGAGAGTGCAGAGAGGGTTTGGACTACTAGAGAACAAGCGGGGGCCAACGAACCTGTGTTGACCAACTTGGAAACCTTTGTGTTGGCAAGCAGAAGCTCCCCCAGGGAAGCCAGAGAAAGAAAAAAGAGATGTGTGATATGCTGGGAGAAGCACTGCTAGAATATGTCCTGTCCATGACAACCCGCAGAGACAATAAGGGAGACTGAGTCAGACACACAGGGCCGCCGTCAGGGGGGTATGGCCGATATTGATGTAAGGGGCCCGGCTAGCCTTAGGGCCCGGCCCGTGCACCTTACATGAGTATCGGCCTTTAAAGTGACAGGCCAGGATGTGGCCGGGCCCCCCGCAGCACCGGAGGAGGCCGGGGCCCGCACGCTCCAGACCCTCAACTGGGATGCCTCCTCCGGTGTCCCCAGGGGGTCTCTCCACTGTACATTAGTTTTTACATTAGTTATTAGCTACTTGCGGCGGCCATCTTTAAACCTGTCAAGCGCCCACATATCAATAATATATTGCTGGACAAGCAATATATTGAATGAAAATCATTCCCTGGCGGTTGTCAAGTGGGGAATCAGTATGATCTGCACCTCTTGCTAATGCAGATCATACTGATCGCTCCCTCGGGGTGCCTCTGCTAACAGGCAGGGATCGATTAGTATGTCTGCTCAGCCAGAGTGCAGATGACACTGATTCTCCACTGAAGCCCAGGGATGCAGCCCCCCTTCCTGCAAACAGGTAAGCAGGAGAGGGGGACGTTTTTTAAATAACTATTTCAATTGTTAATGTGTGTGTATTTTTATTGTGTGTTTTTTAATGAATGTGTGTGATTTTTTTTTGTGTGTGTGTGTGATATGTGTTGATATGTGTGTGTTTCATTACACATGTGTTTTTTTTTGTTTGTTTTTTTTAACCACTTCCCGCGGGTTCACGTCATTGTGCGTCATCCGCTGGAAGTGGTTATACCAAGAACACGGCTGCTTCTGAAGCCATGTTCTTGTACTGTGTTAAACAGCTGACGATTGCTCTTTAAATACAAGGGATCCGGCGCCTGAACAGGCGCTGAATCGCTTGTACATTGCGGAGTTGTGCCCCCCTCCTCCACGGCCGCCTGTACCACCGTCAGCTTCCTGGGCTCATCTGTCCCTCGTGTGAGCTCAGGCCGCGCGTGGAGGTTCTCCCCTGACAAGATCAGAGGAGAGATCAGTGGCTTCTAGTTGCGGATCTCTCCTCCGATCACTGGACCCGGAAGTGATGTGCATTACATCACTTCCGGTGTCACTGTACACAGTCTCTGGCTCTTAGGGCCTGTTCAGACCACTTACAGTGCGTTCCGGCCGGAAAGCACTGCATCGCATAGCAGCTGGCTCACTTTTGTGCCGGGCAGGAGGGGGCGTGGCGGGCCATTGAAGTGAATGGCACCGTAGCCACGCCATCCAGCCGCAATTTGATCGCCTGCATAGGATCGCAGGGCACATTCTGCCTGCAGTGCGTTCCGGTGTGGTGCGGTCAAAATGCTGCAAGCACTATTTTGACCGCATCGTGACGCAGGCACAATGTGCCTTGCGATCCCGTGTGGGCGATCGCATTGTGGCCGGAGGGTGTGGCTATGGCGCCATTCAATTCAATGGCCCGCCACTCCCCCTCCTACCCGGCAAAAATTGAGCCGGCCGCAATGTGATGCAGTGCGTTCCGGCCGGAATCGTGCCGCGACGCACTGCAAGTGGTGTGGAAAACCCCTTAGAGCCAGAAGAAGAAGCTGATGAAGCAGATCTCTGCTTCATCAGCTTCTTTGGGGTCCCTAGGTGACATTAGGGGTATGAAAAACCCCTGACGTCTCAATGAAGAGGACCTATCACATTATATGTGCTATTACATGAGGGGCTTTTTAGCCCGCTATGTGATAGCAATAAAGCTGAGTGTAAAAAAAAAAGGTAAAAATTAAAGTAACATAAAAAAAATGTAAATGCCCAAAAATATTTTTTAAAGTTTCCCCTTTCCCCATGTGCACGCACATACAACACAAACCCGCGTCAGATGCGCCTACATGCAAAAACAAAAATTACGCCACATATGTTATGTATCGTCGCGAGCGTCGGAGTGAGAGTAATAATTCTAGGCCCATCAATCACTGATAGCACTAAACTGATGAGCATTTAAATCGTCGCATATGGAAAATTTTGGTTATTGTAGTTTTTGGCGGTTTCATGGATGCTTGACATGTTTAGTATCTATTTGCCTGGCGTGGCCTCGTATTTTATATTGTACCAAAAAATTAGCCATTATATTCTGATTCTGTGCACTAAATTTAATTTTAGAGTATTTTATCCTAAAAATACTGGTTTGATAAACATTTGCGCAAATACCGTGCGACATAAAAAATTGCAACTAGTATCTTTTTATTCTACAGGACCTCTGCTTTCAGAAAATATATCATTGTTTGGGGGTCCGAAGCTGTTTTCTACCCAAAAATTCAGATTTTATCATGTGTTGAATTGTATTGTGATTGTAATGTCTGCCCTATATTGTAAAGCGCTGCGCAAACTGTTGGCGCTGTATAAATCCTGAATAATAATAATAATAATGTGTGTGCAACTGTAAGAAATTTCTCCGGGCAGCAAGTGGTTAATAAGTGTATAAATATTTGAATGTGTGTGTTTCCCTATTTTTTCTGAGGTTTTGATGATGCTGAACATTTTTTAAACCCGAGCGCCCGAACTGCAACGCAATATTAAAGTTATTTTCAGAGTTGGAACTTTGAGATAAATATATTGATTTTGCGTCGCAGTTTGGGCACTCGGGTTCAAAAACATTTGCCATCACTATACTAGTCTGACAGTGACGCAGACGAGTGCCCAGAGCTAGCGGGGGATCACGTCACTTCCGGCCAGTGCGGCGGCAGAGGAGGCCAGGCACCAGCAGCAGGAGCAGGTAAGAGGAGCTGGGAGGGAAATGCAGCCCCAACCAGCCCACCTGAGAACCCTGCAGAGCCCACCATAGAGAGTCTCAGATGAGCTGTGCAGCATGTATGGTGTGCTCTGCAGGGTCACTTTCAGGTGGGCTGTGTGGGGTCTCAGGTGGGTCCTGTGTCCAGCGCGTAACTAAGTTCAGAGTCCGGCGCGCAACTTGGCCCATAGTCCGGCGCGCAACTGAGCCCAGAGTCCGGCGCACAACTGAGCCCAGAGTCCGGCGCGCAACTGAGCCCAGAGTCCGGCGCGCAACTGAGCCCAGAGTCCGGCGCGCAACTGAGCCCAGAGTCCGGCTGCCTAAAGCCATGTAAGGGGCCCCGAAATTTCTGAAGGCTGCCCTGCAGACACACCAAGATGCGAGCATGGCCCAGGAGTTTGCAAAACCCAACTGAAGAGCTGTGCAGCGTAAGGTGCTTGCAGACAAGCATTTGGAGATTCATTCCTGCTCTACCATTGTATGATCGCTACCTAGAAAAATCTTTGGCTCTACTGTATGGCCATTCCCCTCTAAACCACAGGTGATGTGCTAGACAACCTTCATGGGTATATAGACTGAAGAAAATGTACCGAATTGGGATGAACAAAGAGTTTGACATAGTTCTTTAGGATGAATATTTTATAGCTTTTGTTTAGTAAGATAAGTGTTTGACTCTTTAAAGTCAAATAGAATGAGACCTTTTTCCCACCCTCGACTTATATTCGGGTCAATACTTTTTCCCAGTTTTTTTTTGTAAAATTAGGTACCTCGGCTTATATTCGGGACGGCTTATACTCGAGTATATACGGTAAGAAAGAACCATTCATTGTTTAAAGCACTTTGGGCTTCATTATTTCAGTCTAGGTCGAGCAGGGCTTCCTGTATTGCACTTTTAAAATACTTAAAGTGACATTAATTGCTTGCCGTCCGCCCTTTGTGAAAAAACGGACGGACGGCAAAGTCCCATTGGCGGGTTGCCGTAATTAGACGGCTTTTTTTTCTGCTCGGGCAGAAAAAACCTGTCTGTTCTCCTGAGCCGTTTCACATAAAAACAATGTAAATTGCTTGTATGTTGTGGCTGCGCACCTCCCCCTCCTGCACCCTCACCTTCAATCCTGGGATCCGCTACCCCATCTGCAGCCCAGGACCGGCTCGAGATGGTGTCAGGAGGTAAGATAGGAGGGAGTTCAGCATCTTCCTCCTTGCTGATCTCCCTCCGTACTGTGAATGCGAAAGTGATGTGTAATACATCACTTCTGCATTCACCTGTCAGTCCTCTGGCTGTTATTGCCAGAGAGAAGAAGCAGATGAAGCAGATCTCTGCTTCATCAGCTTCTTTGGGGGTCCCTAGGTGACATTAGGGGTCTTAGAGACCCCTAATGTCTCCATAAAGAGGACCTATCAATGTGCCTTTGCTATTATATAGGGGGATTGTTATCTCTCTATGTGATAGCAATAACATTAAGTGTAAAAAAATGTTTTAAAAAATAAAAGTCACATATAAAAAAAAAGTAAAATAAAAACACATTTTTTAAGTCCCCCACCCTCACGTTTACGTACATATAAATGTGAATATGAGTCCAATGCGCCTGCGCGCGAAAACGACAATTTGCGCTACACATGTTACATATCGCCGCAAACTTTGGAGTGAGAGCAATACTTTTAGGGCCATCAATCACTGATAACACTAAACTGATGAGCGGTAAAAGCTTTTAAAGGTTTTAGAGGTTTCACGCACGCACAATTTTAAGGCTCGACATGATGTCTTTTTACCTGACGTGACCCCACCTCTTATATTTTACCAAAAAATTGGGTAATAATAAATGTTTTATAATTTAATATAGTGGAAACATTTTTTAAACATTTTCGGTAATTTTTCCTTAATATAGTAAAAAATAAAACCCCCCGTGGTGATTAAATACCACTAAAAGAAAGCTCTATCTGTCCCTAAAAAATGGTATAAAATTAATTTCAGTACAGCGTTGCATGACGGAATAAATGTCAGTCAAAGTACCTCAGCGCTGACTACTCAAAAACGGCCTGGACACCGCAGACTTCAAGTGGTTAAAGTAAAAAAAAAAATCTCCACCCCCCTAATGCTGGTGTGTGCACTTACCTTAAATGATGCCTCTTGATCCGATCATCTTCTTCTTTCCTGTAGTTTTCATCAGTCCCTCCAGCGCTGGTGCCGGTCTCTGATCCAGCGCTGACTGCTGCGTCTTCTGCATCCCACAGAGTCTGTGTGGGTGCATGCTGCTGGGCTACCTGCATTCACTTACCTTGTGTATCTCCTCGTCTCCCGGGCGGAAGATCTGAACTGTGCATGCTCCCACCCCAAGATCATTTGCGGACACCAGAGAATCTTCAGATCTTCGGACGGGAGCGCGCAGCGGAGACACAGGTAAGTTTGAACCCTTTTGAAAAGTTTGTTTTTATGCTTTTGCATATATCTACTGCTTGCTATCAGTAGATACATACAAAAACCCCAGAGGGTTTAATAACCCTTAAAAATATAACTTGTAAGCAAAAAAATATAATTTGTATATAGTTATTTTTTCACCTTGAGGCTACGAGATGCTACAAGGACATGGACACCTTCAGATTGTATCAACTTGTATCAAGTGAAGCTGGCAGAGACATCAGAAACTATTAATGTGATATGCATTATATACCTGAACTTCAAGCATTCATGTTGTATGTGCAATAATGTTTATTGCAAAAAAGTTCAAAATCCTCTGGTACAAGAAGAAGCGAGTTATATTGTACTGAAAATAAACTATAGGCTTCCATTGTTAGATATGCAATGTGAGCCCTCTTTCCAACTTCATTTTTCATATTCAATGTGCAAGACTTTAGTATTGACACTGATAGTTGTAGTGTCATAACAGGGTTTATTTCTAGGAATCTCTTACAAAAGGTTATACCTGTTTTGCTCATAATGGTAAGGTTCAGTGTAAAAATCACGCCCACTGAAATAAGCATTGCAATTCCTTGAATACTGAAGAGTTGACACAAACAATACAAGGGATAAATCAAGTTGATACAATCTGAAGGTGTCCATGTCCTCTTAGCCTCAAGGTGAAAAAACAACATATACAAATTATATTTTTCTGCTTGCAAGTTATATTTTAAGTATTTTAAAAGTGCAATACATGCAGTATACAATAAGAACAATCAGCATAACAGCGCCAAACCTTGCAAGGATATAGATCTTATTAAGGCTTGTCACTCCTTTATTGTATTGATGGCATATGTAGATGAGTTAAAAGAAGTATTTTATGTTTCCTTTCTCAGACTAGGATCTAGCTTCATTTATTTCATGCACAGTACATTAACCACATTCTGGCAGATATATTACCCAGATCATGACACTAGTATAATAATGGCCTTGCATGCTGCATTTGTATGTGTGTTTGTGAGTGTTCAGATGAAACATCTTGCAAAGACTTATTTGGCATGAAAGTCAAAGTTTTCATTTTTTCAGTTGGTCAGATATCTGAACTGTACAAAATGGATCCCCAGCACACTTTAAAGCTAGCCAAGCAAAAAAAAAACCACAAACTGATCTGTTTAACTACTCAGGTAAAGACAGAGGTTTTAGTTACATACATTTTCCCATTTTACTATTTTAAAACAGATTGAAGCAGCTGCCATATTTGCTTTTTTTTGGATCTCTAAACTGGACATCTTTTTCTTTTTTGGCAAGGTTGCCTGGCCTAGTATGTTTCTCTCCATGGATGTCTGCTTTTCTTACATTCAAAGGTAAATATGTTTTTACATTAAATGCTTTTTATCTCTTTTTTAAAATATGTGTAATTACTGCTCATTTAAGGAAATCTATTGAGACGGCAACCCGCAGATGCTGCAGTGCCGTCCGTCCGTTTTTTTACTACGGGCGGACGGCAAGAGGTTAAAGTACAGCACCAAACTGTGACTTTTAAGTCCTTTTCCCTTTCAATATTTTTATTAAAGGTTTTTAAAGGTATAATGACCATGGCACAGAACCATAATACATCATTAAATATGACATGTGTGCATCAAAATTACACTCAGCAGTAATTTCAGAAAAGTGATAATTTACAAACAAGAAAAATGACATGCCAACTAGAAGGAGAACCTAAGATAAAGCAACAAGACAGTAACATTCCATTTTATATTGTGTACTTTAAAGGTAAGAACAGGCAGTGTGGTATTTTCCCAGTTGCTTCATGTTTTTTGAAAGAACAGCATCCAAAAGAACAGACGGAGAGGATTGAGAAGAGCTAGAGACCAATAAAAAATAGAATGGTGAGAAATAAAGAAGAAAGGGAAGAAGAAAGAGAAAAGAGAAGATTGGGCCACATTGAGTGCAGTTTCTGGCCAGACTACCTAGGACTAGACATGTGCACTGCCAAAAAATTCGTTTAGTTTAGTTTCGTTTTAAATTCGGATTTGTGTTATTTCGTTTTTCGGGATTCGGGTGTGAAAGTCAATTTGGATTCGTAATTCGGATTCAGACGAAATTCGGTAGCGGTAGGTCGAACGTTCGTTTCGTTTTCTGTTCGTTTCTTATTCGTTTCGTTCGTTCATGACATTTGAGGGGGAAAAAATATTTTTCTCCTTCTCTAATGTCACATTGCTCCAATGAACGAAACGAATAAGAAACGAATAAGAAACGAAAACGAAACGAACGTTCGAACTACCGCTACCGAATTTCGGAAATGGAAATTCGGATTCGTTTGCATTCGTTATGTCTGTAATTCGGAATTCGGATACATCCGAATGTCCGAATTTCCGAAAATTCGTCCGAATTTCGATTCGGAACGAAACGAATCGCACATGTCTACCTAGGACATAGGCAGGAAGAGCAGCCCCAGCCACTTATATATCCCCACGTTCAATCCCTCCCTCTGGCCATAAGAATCAAAGGCCATCAGGATCCATCACTGGATGACAGATGTGTATCCAGGGTTCCAAAACACAAACATTTGTCATGCTTATCCTTCTAGAGACTCTTTAAGCATTAATTTACCATAATTGTATCTATCCTGTTTTGTGGGATCTGGCAATAGGATAAGTTTCCTCTTTTAGTTTCCAGCTAGGGCTAGCTGTGCTGCCAAGAAGATGTGATGCATTATGATATATTGTGACTTAGTTAATACTCCAACTATCTCATGCAGCAGAGCTAGCCATGAGTCCTTCAAAATGTTTATGTGAAAGAGTGATTAAGAAGCAAAAAGATTAAAGCCCATTTCCACCTTTGCTATGTTAAAAAAACATATGCCAGCAATTAGGGATGTCCCGATGCCACTTTTTCAGGCCCAAGTACAAGTACAAGTACATCCCCTCATGTACTTGCTGATACCAATTACCGATACTTTTTCTTAAAGGGACAGGTGACTTTATGCGGCGCTCCGAGCGGGGTCATCTGGCAGTCTCCGTCCACCTAAATTAGGACCCGGAGACTTCCAGATGACCCCGCTCGGAGCGCCGCCCACCGGAGCAGCAGTGACGCGACGCTCGGCGAGGTAAGTAAGAAGCAAAAACAAAACAAAAACATAGTGCAAGCTTCGGCGCTAGGCTTCGGGGCATTTTGACAAGTACAGGTACTTGTCAAAATGCCCTGTATCGGGCCCGATTCCGATGCTAGCATCGGTATCGGGACATCCCTACCAGCAATGTACACTGAGTGTACATGAAACAGGCAAATGCAGCAGCTGTGTATGAACACATAAACTTACTTTTTTTGTTAGCTTTCCTCTTCATATCCTCATGTAAAAGTGTCTGCCTGTGTTTTGCAAGTTCTTTTTCACCTCTCCCATTCATAAGTATTCAGAATGGCACCCCCCTCCTCCCTCCCCCCTGACAGCGTATTGCGTGCAAAGGCAGAGTTGGTGTTTACTGATCATGTTACAATGAATAACAGCAAGGGGGATTCGTTCAAAGCCTAACTACCATCTGATCCTGGTGTCTGACTGATTTTCCTGTGGAGAAAATTTAGAATTTTTCAGCTTAAGGCCTAATAAAACATTGAAAAATAAAAAAATTGAGGAAAAACTAAAATGTGAAAAAGGAAAATGTGCACATCTATACATTATCACTGCACCTCTTCATTACCACAAAAAAGGCTAATCACTTACAAAGGTGGAAATGGACTTCAAGTTCAAAAGGTGGCAGAAAATGGTCACGTCCCCCAAATATTAAACATGTCTTCAACCTCATTGCAGCCCCAGAAACATCTACCAGAGTAAGTCAGGTTTGAGTGTGATATACACAAGGGGACCATGTACCATTTCAGTATAACCTTGTAAGCAACCTCCATATTAGCGACATTAGAGGAAAAGCTAGCTACATTACTCCAGATTGGTATCCAGTCCTCCTCCATCCTCACCCACAATAGATTAGATTCCCACCTACCCACATAGGTGTGTTTAATATGAAACAACAGTTTATTCAGTTGTGAATGGGTTGTGAAGCAAGTGTGTTCAAAACAAGTAAGAGGTTTTGTGAGATCCCTTTGCTTACACAGAGTCAAGATCCAGTGAACGATTTGTATATATCTTTATAATTCAGTAAATGGAGGCTTCTTATGTTACTTATTGTAAGAAGTTTTTAAGTTTCCACCACACAAAAGCAGTTAAATCTGAAGAGCCTGGCTGGAACAATGGTTATGAAAAGGAAGGTAGAAGTGGCAGATGGAACAAAAGTTAACCTGCTGAGTCCCCAATCTTCAGGTTATGGTTTATAAGAGGACTAAGGGTCTTAGGTTCTGTGACAGGGGATGATCCTAGGCAATGCTAAAAGGGTTGTATGATGGAAGGCGGGGGATAATTTACAAACAAGAAAAAGGACATGCCAACAAGAAGGAGACTATAAGATAAAGCAACAAGTCAGTAACATTCCATTGTATATTCTGTATTTTAAAGAAGTGGCAGATGGAATGAAAGCTGACCCGCTGAGTCCGCAATCTTCAGGTTATGGTTTATAAGAGGACTAAGGGTCTTTAGGTCTGTGACAGGGGATGATCCTAGGCAATGCTAAAAGTGTTGTATGATGGAAGGCGGGGGGTTTCCAGAAGAATCCAGAACAGTAGTACAAAAGTTTGGGAGCAAGCTCATCTTGACTGCCGATACCCTTCCAAACCATTAAAGTGCATAGGAGGTCCAGGAGCACAAGATGAATTTTAAGGTACGAAACAAGGGGATATAATTGGTGTGAAACGTTTCATATGAAGAGGTAATACTATTGCTCAGATAATGTATAGGAGTAGAGGCTCAGGCAAAAGTGAAGTTGCTATGAAGAAGTTAATGAGCAGATCTGAGTAAGGTTATATTAAGGACAGATGACTTGCTGCAGTTAACAACCAGCCCTGCAATAGTTTAAATGCCTGCCAAGGTTTATAGAAAATTAGAGTAGAAATGTGGGGTGAGGGAATGTGAGCAAAAGATCATTAGCAAATAAACTAGTCTTTTATTCCTCTCTCTAGCTCATCCCCCTTATATTAGGGCTAGTACAAATAAGTATTGCTACAAGTTCAATGGTGAGAGTGAAAAACAAAAGGCTACGGGGCAACCCTGTCAAGTGCCTCACTCTATAGGGAAATTGGCCAGACCTATTTCCTAAGTATTAAATCTGACCAATCTGGTCCTTGCAAGTAGCTCACATCCAAGTCAAAAAAAGAATCAGAAAAGAATCCCCAAAATTTACTAGTCTTAGTCCGGACTTGCCAAGATGGACCTGTTTTTAAGGTTGACATTTACATTAATATTTAGCCCCTTAACCTGAGTGATGGCTTCTTAATTGAGTGAACTAATTGTAAATCAGTCAGGGGAAGCTAATGCAAAATTCAAGTATATTAAATTATGTGATGAAGTGATAGTATATAGCATTCCAGTCCAAAACTTTATTACTACCAAATAGCATTTTTTATAATGTCCTGTCCGGGGTGAGGGACTGTCTGTCATAGTAAACAATGAAGCTTGCTATCTATGTAGTGACTTTAGTACGGCGGTTTCAATAGTAGAGTTTTAGTGATTAGCTCTGTTTTTTTCCTTAGTAAATAGGAGGACTGACTACTCAGTGATGCAGAAGAACATTATCAGTTATCCAAATGGACAACTAGATTTTGACTAAGGTTAAATGGTGATACATAAAGCGTATCACTGCTTTCTGATAGGACACAGTTATTATAAAACAAAACATCATTTAGCAGGTACTGGGTTTTTGGATAAGGATAGAATTACCATCACATTTTTCATAATAAACATATCTACATAAGGTATGTAGATGTTATTAGGCATATCTTTATTTAAATTGTATTCTATTTGAACTGTAATAGCTACATAATGCTAGGTGGGCGCTTGCCTAGTATTTCTATCAATGAATACAAGTCGCTCTCAGATGAAATGAAGGGTGGCGACATCACTAGTTACCCGTATGCTGAGCATGTGCCCCCCTGTGTTTTCAGAGCAGAGTGGAAGCTGCTCAGCACAGCAGGATATAGAACCCGGAAGATCACTGTAAAGATTTGGCTACGGCAGTGTTTTACATTATGCATACTTACATTGAGCCAAGCTGAACCAATGTAAGCATACATGTATACCTAGAGTTCAGCTTTAACTGCAGTTGAGAAAAGTGAAGTTGGTGAACTGGATATGCTATCTGGCAGGGGTGCCTGCATCCAAAGACTAAGAGGTCTATTCACTAAGCTGCCGTAGGCAGCCGAGTGAATGACCGAGCTGAAGTGAAGTGAGCCGAACACTGTTCGGCTATTCACTTCAGGCTGGTACGGCTGATTTCAGCCGTACATCAGCTGAAATCAGCCGTACATCGGCTTGCTTCGCGTAGCTTCGGGTCGGCCAAACATGCTCAGTTCTACTGAACGGAAGGGGTCCTGGGGCCGAAGATAGCCGAAGGATCGGCCGAAGCTACGGCCAGATCCTTCTGCAGCTTCGTGAATAGACCTCTAAATGAAGACTATTACAAATTCTTGCAGCGTAAAACATGCCACAATATATTGCTGTGTCTGTGGCTGGAGCCTGAGCCTGGAGTTCAGCTTTAAAGCTTCCTTTAATAATAGGTTACATTATTTTGTTATATTTGTGGCTGCAAAAAAAGTTTTTTAAATAACATGAAGTCTATTTTAATGGAGAAAATACTGAATATGAGACACTATTCTTCCTCAGAGCAATGCAGAGAATACAGTTTAGTAATTAAAATGAGTTAATGTGCTAAATGTCCAAGTCACATATAATAAATTAACTTGCATTCTGTGCTAATTGGTGATTTCCATTTAAGAATGATTAGTAATTAGTGTGTAAATATACTGTACAGAACTCACATCAAAATCCTATGGGAATACTTTATTTATTTACTGCAAATCTATAATGGTACTCAGCGGTAGAACATTACTAAATGAAAACTTTCAGAACTGCAGAATGTTCATTAGATACTTCAGCCCCATATGAAAGGTGGAAATAGTCTTTGGTGTATTGCAACTGTTTTCTAAACTCTCTGAAGTAAATATTTAAAGAAACCTTTATTAGAAAAAATACCCTGTAAATGTAAGGAATTGCCATTATTGTGGTACTGTGCCAAACAGATTTGAACCTAAACCAGTTCTATTACATAAATTCTATTTAACTGTAAGGGAGGTTAGGCATGGTGTCCTTCATTACTGTCTATGCCATGATTGAACTGGTCCATTTCAGTGGTTTTATGTCTGGCTAAACTCTGAGAGACCTGTTAGTTAAAGGTGAATTCTACTTAATACTATGTTATTTTCAAACAAAAGAAAAGTCCACTTCCACTTTTACAATTTTTTTTATACCATGGGAGTATAAAGGTTCCTATAGACATTAAATAACAATCCCCCATTTGAGTGACAATCTAGTCTCTGAGGCACCTGTAAACAGCTGAGGCTCTTTGGGGAAAATGGAAATGAAATAGGCCAGAAATCCTTGCTTGGTTTTGTGTTCCCTAATAAGTCAAGTCTAGAGTCTACAGAGCTCATTCCTTATTCTGCAGCATTTAGCAGCCTTTGATGTTTAGGGACCTGCTGCCAGCACAGAAACCTGCAGTGGTCAGATTAAGGCTGCACATGCACCAATTTTCTATTGTCTTTTGCCACCATAGCATGTGCCCTAGCAAATATACCATATATATCCTTTACCAAGAGGTTTTAATTAGGGTAATGGATAAGTCAACAAAAATAAAATGAAAAAAGTTTATAATTGCATCAAAAAGATCTGTTTTTTACTGGTGAAAGCTTAAATGAATTTCTGCATGAGAGCAAATCCCGGTGTGCAAACCACAGGATTGCCTAGATTGCCAGAGATAAACAGATGGGGAGCTAGTACACAGTAAACAGACAGTTACAGATTAAGTTGTAATGAGGAGCAACAAGATACACAGACAGACAAATAGCAGAAGTCAGGGGCAATACAGACAGGCACAGAAAATGAAGCCATTGCAGGTCAGACAAACAGGGTTAGAAGCTAAAGCCAATACAGGTCAGAGAAACAGACCTTGCCCAACAGGGGGTAAAGACAGGGGCTAGAGTGTTTGAGTCACTACAGCCCAACCCAGATGAATTTACCATCTGGTGCAGGCCCTAGATAGCCACACATTCAGAACAGATGAGATGCTAGTGTTAGAGACCAGAAAAACAGACTAACAAAAGAGCTCTGACATGCAAATTACACTAGATTTGAGACCTAAAGGATAAGGGTAATATAAATTAAATTCCATAGCCATATATGAGCAGCCAAGGTACATTGTTCCATAACAGCATATACAGCTCTAAGGCGTCCCTCAAGCCTGTTATTTTAAGGACTTCTTGCTCCCGTCCTTTCTTACTTCCTTCCTGTGCCCCCATACCACACTAGGAAATCTCTTATCAAGCTTATATTTACTGGGCAGCTGAGTCCCATCATTTATACTTTTGCTGCTAAAGTCAGTCATAGTTTTATGTTATCAAAGCAAGCTCCATCTTGCAAGAAATTACAATTCAACCCCCAATCCCCTGATTCCTCCCTCTACCATGACACGAACTCAAACCTTAGCAGTACAGGACTATAATTAATCTCAGAGGAATACAAAGTGTACTAGTTTCTTAAGGCAGTAAAACACATTTTAGATTTTATTGAGTACTAATGTAGGGATGGATAATGTACTGATGGATGTTTCAAGAGCAGAACTAAGCAAAATGTTTTTGTCACCAACAAAATATATATATTTTATTTGTTTACATTTCTACGCAAATCTTCTGGCTTTCTAGTAGGAGTGATTAAGGCAGATGTAAAGCTGACCAATCACTTCTACATCTAAACAATGGTGTTGCAAAATTATTTGAAATAATTAATTCACTGGAAGTAAAATAATCAACAAGTGGCGTAGATTTGAAATGACTGCTAATTTGACCAGAACTAGAGACACTTTACACATTAAGTCCCTCCTTTATGGCATTGGCATGTAAAATGTATAAAGGAGAAACTTAATGTGGTTTTCTGACACACTACCAGAACTTTTTATGAATATACAGAACATCATAATATTCATGTATGTTGTATATATCTAATCGGTTTAGGGTTTATTGGTCATCCTATGTTTATTTTAGCTTGTCTTTTAAATAATATGTTAGTCCAATAAGGAAGGTATCATTGCATACTACAATACTCAGTTTTGTTTTTTTACATCTTCTCTACTGAACTAATACGGCTTACC